>NC_058080.1:128859124-129159124 GCF_014858855.1 Bufo gargarizans | reverse complement strand
ACGCCTCTGTGTTCAATCACACAAATGCGCGTACTACGCGCGTTTCCAAAATACAAAAATGCCCCAAAATACGCCCGATAAAAACGCCTGTAAAAAGCGCTTATCGAATACGCTCAGGTGTGAACCCAGCCTAAGGCCTTCCCAGGAATGTTTCCGCAACATTTCTTTTGTCTGCATCGGAAACGACGCGGGTGGCGGGGAACGAGGTAAGTACTATCTATGTGAGGGTCCCGGGCATATGCCCCCCGCATTATAGTCCTTGGACAACCCCTTTAAAATAAATTTTCAAAGTTGTTTTAAAAGAATTTGCAACTTTCTCAATTAGAATTTCTCTGCTTGTAAAACAGATAGTGATACCTCACAAAGTACCGTAGTTATTCATTAATATTCATCCTATGTCTACTTTATGTTGCCACAATTTTGTAAATGTCATTTTATTTTTAAGGACATTAGAAGGCTTCGAATTGTATCTGCAAATTTTCAAGAACATTTCCAAAAACCTACTTTTTTTAAGGACCAATTCAGTTCTGAAGTGACTTTGAGGGGATTACATAATAGAAACCACGCATAAATGATCCTATTTTAGAAACTACACCCCTCCCTCAAATTATTTGAAACTGATTTTAGAAACTTTGTTAACCTTTTAGGTGTTCCACAGGAATTAAAATAGAGGTAAAATTTAAAAATGTCATTCTTTTTTGCTGATTTTAATCCATTTCCCCCTGTAACACAGCAGGGATTACCGGAAACAGCAAAATAAACCTTAATATTTCTTACTTTAATTCTGCAGTTACAAAAACATCCCACATTTGGTTGTAAACTGCTGCATGGGCACGTCATAGGTCTCAGAACGGAAGGAGCACTATATGGTTTTTGGAGGGCAGATTTTGCTGGAATGGTTTTTCAGTGCCATGTCACATTTGAAGAGACCCTGACACCTGGATATTTTTTACTATTTTCAAAAGAGGTCACAAAAGAAAAGCCAACCCCTAATTTGAGAGGCATTTTTTTTCGTAAATACAGCAATAACTCATATTTTGGTCGTAAATTGCTGTATGGGCACAGCGCAGGGCTCAGAAGGGAAGGAGCACCGTTTGTCTTTTGGAGGGCAGATTTCCCTGGAATGGTTCTCAGGTGCCATGTCACATTTGCAGAGCCCCTGAGGTACCAGTACAGTGTAAAACCCAGAAAGGTTACTCCATTTTGGAAACTAAACTATTGAAGGACCTAGGGGTATAGTGATTGACTTGGCCCCTGTCATGGTCTTACCTCCTTGCTGTTCTCCTTCGTTTGACATGTGCTGGCGGCCATCTTGGTTTCTGGGTTTTCTTGTAGCCTCCCACCCTGCGGCTCCTCCTTCCCACTGGGAGGAGCTGGATGCCTAGCTCATATATATAGGAGGTCTGTGGCTTCAGTTCCTTGCTTGGTCCTCCTGTGCTCACATGCTTCTAAGACTGCTGCTGCTTCTGGTTCCTGATCCTGGCTTCGTCTGACTACCCTGCTGATTCCTGATCCTGGCTTCGTCTGACTACCCTGCTGATTCCTGATCCTGGCTTCATCTGACTACCCTTCTGGTTCCTGATCTCTGGTTTCGCAAGACCCTGCTTCGGTTTAGCCATCCGTTTGGACTTTTGCCTTACAGCTTTATTTTCAATAAAGCCTTCTTATTTCCACTCATCACTTGTTGTACGTCTGGTTCATGGTTCCATGACATTAGGACCAAGCCATGAATTCTGACGGTACAGGGCCATCCTCGCTACCTACGCTGGTTGCCAGACTTGATCAGCAGGATCACCTGTTGGGTCGGTTCGCTGTGGCGTTGCAAACCCTGCTTGAACGCACGGCTCATTTAGCTTCCGTTGCCGATGGGTCGGTTGTCGCTCCTGGGCCCGCTCCTACTGCCGCTCCGGTTGTTGCACCAGAGTCTACCCCGACACCTGTTGCTGCGCCTGCGGTGTTTCGGGGTATGACCGGTTCTGCCCCCCTTCCACAGCGCTTTGGGGGAGAGCCAACTCAGTGCCGAGGTTTCCTTAACCAGGTGGGCATTTACTTCGAGTTGCTGCCACATGCCTTTCCTACTGAGAGATCAAAGGTGGGCTTCTTGATCTCGCTGCTCTCGGACAAGGCCTTGGCCTGGGCCAGCCCTTTATGGGAGAACAACAATCCGGTGGTTGCCGAGTTTTCCGGTTTTGTTGCTTCTCTTCGGAAGGTATTCGATGTGCCGGCTCGTGCTGCCTCTGCTGCGAAGCTCCTTATGTCCATCAGACAGGGTTCACGATCCGTAGCTGAATACGCCATTGAGTTTCGTACCCTGGCAGCAGAGGTGGGCTGGAATAATGAGGCTCTGGTCGCTGCTTTCTCTCATGGTCTCTCGGATGCCTTGAAGGATGAGGTTGCAGCTAAGGACCTACCAGTGGAGCTCGAGTCTCTTATTTCTTTCCTGATTTTGATTGACACCAGACTCAGGGAGAGACCTTCCTTTAAGGAGAGCCTGCGGAGGCCTTCTAACAGATTGGCGCCTACGTTTGCTGTCCCACCCGTGCCTCCCTCTCCTCCCATGCCTCCTGGGGATGACTTGTCTGGGGGTGAACCCATGCAGCTGGGGTTTGCTCGCCTGTCCGAGGGGGAGAGGGTACTCCGGAGACGCGAGGGCCGATGCATGTACTGTGGTCTCGGTGGGCATTTTCGGTTGGCATGCCCGAACCGTCCGGGAAACGCTCGCACCTGAGATCCTGTCGGGGGCAGATCTTGGGTGGAGTCTCCTCGTCCCCGGTTTCCCGTGTTGACAAACCACTGATTACTGTTGTCCTCTCCTGGGTCGGGGGCTCGGTGACGACCCAGGCGTTGGTGGACTCTGGTGCTGGTGGTTTGTTCATTGATAGTGTGTTCGCTGCCGCCAATTCCATTCCTCTGCAGCCTCGAGGTTCCCCACTGGCTCTTGAGGCGATAGACGGCAGACCCCTTCTGCCGCCACACGTGACTCATGAGACCCTTCCAGTGGGGATGGCCATTGGTGCCGTTCACAGAGAGTCGGTCTGTCTCCAGGTTATTTCGTCTCCACACTACTCGGTGGTCTTGGGGTACCCCTGGCTCCAGAAGCATAATCCGACTTTCGATTGGAGATCGGCCGAGATCCTCTCGTGGTCACCGCAGTGTGGGGCTAGTTGCATCCATGGGCCTGTCAAGTTGCTGAGTACTTCCTCGGACTCTCTGTTGCCTCCTGAATACGAGGAGTACCGGGATGTATTCGATAAGGTGCGTGCGGTTGCCCTACCTCCGCACCGCCCATACGATTGTGCCATAGAGTTACAATCTGGTGCCGTTCCTCCTCGTGGCAAAGTCTATCCACTGTCGGTAGCGGAGAATGAGGCCATGGAGGAGTACGTGAGGGAGGCGCTTTCACGCGGACACATTCGCAAATCCTCGTCCCCGGCAGGGGCTGGATTTTTCTTTGTGAAAAAGAAGGGCGGTGAATTGAGGCCTTGCATCGATTACAGGGGTCTCAATCGCATCACGATCAAGAACGCTTACCCGATACCCTTGATTTCCGAGCTGTTCGATCGCCTCAAAGGGGCCACGGTCTTTACCAAACTCGACCTGAGGGCGGCATATAACCTGGTAAGGATCAAGGCGGGCGATGAGTGGAAGACCGCATTTAACACCAGGACCGGTCATTATGAATCCTTGGTTATGCCCTTTGGGTTGTGCAATGCGCCCGCAGTCTTCCAGGAATTCATCAACGATGTTTTCCGTGACCTGTTGCAGCAGTGTGTGGTGGTCTATTTGGATGACATCTTGGTATATTCTGAATCCATGGAGGCCCACATTCTGGATGTCAGACGAGTGTTGCAACGGTTACAAGAGAACAAGCTGTTCGGTAAGCTTGAGAAATGCGAATTTCACCGATCCCAGGTAACCTTCTTAGGTTACATCATTTCCGCTGAGGGGTTCTCCATGGATCCTGAGAAGGTTTCGGCTGTCTTACAGTGGCCCCAGCCCAGTGGTCTTCGTGCCCTGCAGCGCTTTTTGGGCTTCGCCAATTATTATCGGAAGTTCATCAGGGACTTTTCCATGCTAGCCAAGCCTCTCACGGATCTGACCAGGAAGGGCAGTAATCCCCAGGTCTGGCCGCCCGAGGCCATCCGAGCTTTTGAGGCTCTAAAGTCCGCCTTTGTGTCGGCTCCGATTCTGTCGCATCCCAACCCTGGGTTGCCGTTTGTCCTCGAGGTGGACGCGTCTGAGACGGGAGTAGGCGCCCTCCTGTCTCAGTGTAGAACACCGGAGGGTCCTCTGCTTCCTTGTGGGTTTTACTCCCGGAAACTGTCTTCCGCGGAGTGCAACTATCAGATTGGTGACAGGGAGTTATTGGCCATCGTGCAGGCCCTTAAAGAATGGAGGCACTTGCTCGAGGGCTCGGTGGTTCCGGTTCTCATCCTGACGGACCACAAGAATCTGACCTACCTCTCTGAGGCCAAGAGATTGACACCACGTCAGGCCAGATGGGCTCTGTTCTTGTCACGTTTTAATTACGTGGTCTCCTACCTACCCGGTTCCAAGAACATCAGAGCGGATGCCTTATCACGGCAGTACTCCGAGCTGTCCGGGGAGGAGTCGATTCCGACTTCGGTCATACCTCCGAATCAGATCCTGGCCGCCATTCGCACCAGCCTGACCTCTCCCCTGGGTGAGCAGATTTTGGCGGCTCAATCTGGTGCTCCCTCTGGGAGACCCAACGGCAGGTGTTTTGTGCCTGAGGAGTTGCGCACTCGGTTGTTGCGAACCTACCATAACTCCAAGGCCGCGGGGCACCCTGGAAAGAATCAGCTGTCCTGGGCTGTTTCACGTCTGTTCTGGTGGCCTTCTCTACGTTCCGACATCGCCGCATATGTAGCGGCATGCTCCGTTTGTGCCCAGAGTAAGTCCCCTTGGCACCTTCCGTTGGGCCTTTTGCAACCCATAGCCACCGGGGAGCGTCCATGGTCACACCTGGGGATGGATTTCATTGTGGACCTCCCTGCATCCCGAGGCCATACGGTCATTCTCATGATAGTGGATCGGTTTTCCAAAATGTGCCACTGTGTTCCTCTCAAGAAGTTACCCTCTGCACAAGAGTTGGCCTCGATTTTTGCCAGGGAGGTCTTCCGGTTGCACGGTTTGCCCAAGGAGATTGTGTCGGATCGGGGGAGTCAGTTTGTGTCCAGGTTCTGGCGCGCCTTTTGCTCCCAGTTGGGGATTCATCTCTCTTTCTCCTCGGCCTACCACCCTCAGTCCAATGGGGCCGCAGAACGATCCAATCAGGCCTTGGAGCAATTCCTTCGTTGCTATGTCTCCGATCACCAAGACAATTGGGTTGACCTCCTGCCTTGGGCTCAGTTTGCCAGGAACACGGCGGTGAACTCTTCCTCTGGGACGTCTCCCTTCATGGCCAATTATGGGTTCCAACCTGCCGTGTTACCGGAGGTATTCTCTCCCCAGGATATTCCGGCTGTGGAGGATCACCTTTCCGTCCTACGTGCTTCTTGGGTACAGATCCAGAGGTCCCTTGAGGTCTCTGCGCAGCGCCAGAGACTCAAGGCTGATCGCAGACGAGCGCCCGCTCCTTCCTACCAGGTCGGAGACCGCGTATGGTTGTCCACCCGCAACCTCAACCTTCGAGTGCCCACTCCCAAGCTGGCGCCTCGCTTTGTTGGTCCCTTCCGAGTGCTTCGCAGGGTAAACCCGGTAGCCTATGCCCTTGCGCTTCCTCCTGGCATGCGGATCTCCAACGTGTTTCATGTCTCCCTGTTGAAGCCACTGGTGTGTAATCGTTTCACTTCCTCGATTCCTCGGCCTCGTCCGGTCCAAGTGGGCAATCGTGAGGAGTATGAGGTGAGCAATATCCTGGACTCACGCCTGGTCCGCGGCCGGGTGCAGTTTTTGGTCCATTGGCGTGGTTATGGTCCAGAGGAGCGTTCCTGGGTTCCCTCCGCAGATGTCCATGCTCCTGCCTTGCTCCGAGCCTTCCACGCACGCTTCCCTCAGAAACCGTTCCTTACTCCGCGGAGGAGGGGCCCTTGAGGGGGAGGTACTGTCATGGTCTTACCTCCTTGCTGTTCTCCTTCGTTTGACATGTGCTGGCGGCCATCTTGGTTTCTGGGTTTTCTTGTAGCCTCCCACCCTGCGGCTCCTCCTTCCCACTGGGAGGAGCTGGATGCCTAGCTCATATATATAGGAGGTCTGTGGCTTCAGTTCCTTGCTTGGTCCTCCTGTGCTCACATGCTTCTAAGACTGCTGCTGCTTCTGGTTCCTGATCCTGGCTTCGTCTGACTACCCTGCTGATTCCTGATCCTGGCTTCGTCTGACTACCCTGCTGATTCCTGATCCTGGCTTCATCTGACTACCCTTCTGGTTCCTGATCTCTGGTTTCGCAAGACCCTGCTTCGGTTTAGCCACCCGTTTGGACTTTTGCCTTACAGCTTTATTTTCAATAAAGCCTTCTTATTTCCACTCATCACTTGTTGTACGTCTGGTTCATGGTTCCATGACAGCCCCATAGATGTTTCAATTATTTATTGTATAGTAATATAATGAGAGAAAAAGAACCTCAGATTTTGTTATATCATTTTTCCCAAGTATGACAATGCCACTTGGTTTGCTCTCCGGTTATAATCCACAAAGTGCTCACGTCCATGGAAAGCACTCAATAAACAGCAGCAGAAAGAGACCGACACTTTATCTTGCAATTCTTTTCCCCTTTATTGTTACATCTGCATCAATGCAGAGGCTCTGAGGTGAAATAAAAAAGAATCCCCCAAGAAGTGACCCTATTTTAGAAACCACACCCCTCAGCATTGACCAAGAGATATAGTGAGCTCCTGGCCTGCGTGGCTAAGCTCTTTCACATAAGACATTGCTTCTCTGCCTGTGCCCGCTGTGCTGATTTATGCCAGGCTTCAGAAGACCAGCGCTGATACAGCGGGGGCAGTGATGTTCCAGTCTGTACAGTGCTCAGTGTGTCCACAGGGTAGTCTATACTCCCATACACAGCTCTGTAAGACAGTATGGATCCTAACGTGCAATAGGCACCTGAACACTGGGAAAACATAAAAAAAAGTAAAGCACATTAGAAAATGTATTTCATGGCATTTATAGCAGTTTTTAATAAAGAATATATAACGGTTTAGGTACACTTTAAAGGGCATCTGTCAGCAGATTTGTACCTATGACACTGGCTGACCTGTTACATGTGCACTTGGCAGCTGAAGACATCTGTGTTGGTCCCATTTCCATATGTGTCCGCATTGCTGAGAGAAAGGAAGTTTTAATATATGCAAATGAGCCTCTAGGAGCAACGGGGGCGTTACCATTACACCTAGAGGCTCTGCTCTCTCTGCAACTGCTGCACTTGGATTGACAGGGGCAGGCAGTAAAAACATTATCAGGTTTGGCCTTTCAATCAGAGTGCAGAGGGTGCAGCAGTTGCAGAGAGAGCAGAGCCTCTAGGTGTAATGACAACGCCCCCGTTGCTCCTAGAGGCTCATTTGCATATGTTAAAACATCCCTTTTGTCAGCAGTGCGGACACATATGAACATGGGACCAACACAGATGCCTTCAGCTGCCAAGCGCACATGTAACATGTCAGCCAGTGTCATAGGTACAAATCTGCTGACAGAGGCCCTTCAAATGATAAAAATGATGTAAAGTATTCCTCGAATTTGTTACTTTTTGTTTTGGTCTTGTTACTAATGGACACTTTGTACCGTTGGTTTTTCATTTGCACCGTCTATTCGAGCTCACATAGTGGCCCTTTGAAATCCAGCTCCCTGACGTCAGTCCCAGGAGGAGGCCAGAAGAAGAGTATGTTCACACCAAACGGCTGAGCCCTTCCTTTGCACCTGCCCTTCCTGTGCACTGCTGTCTTTTTATAACCGTTTGATTAAAAGCACTGTTTTACAGAATGGTGAGTGCCACATTCTATTTTCTACCTCTGCTTTCTGGCATTTTGGAATTATTTCTATGTCGAGCCCCCCCAGAGTTCTTTGTTGTATGCTTCGGGGTCCCGCATGTGGATTTTTAAGCAGGGGCAGGGCCTCTTGATTCCTCTTTGGCTTGTTCATGAGGACTTTCTGTGGCTTCTGTAGACTTTTTGAAGAGAGAACTTTCAGTCTTATAGTTTTTGATTATGAAGTTTCATGGACAATAAAGATAAAGATTGACTTCATATTGTGGAGTGAAAGTGCTGCACAGAGGATGTGGTCACAACCACCGCCAGATGTTTTGTGATGTGTGTCAGGGTTTCCTTTTCTGTTGTATGATTTGGGGACAAAAGCACATAAAACAATTATACAAAGGAAAGTAAAAAAAAAATTTTTTTTATAAAGTTTAGGCTGGTTTGACACAAGCGAGTTTAACGCATTGAACTCGCAGCATTTGTCTGTGGAAGCCCCCGTACTGACCTCCCTACACATATAACACATTCCAGAAGGGTTACATACAGTAGCATCATAACTCAATATAATGCTATGCGACCCGTCAGTGCTAGGGAGGTCAGTACGGGAGCTTCCACGGACAAATGCTGCGAGTTCAATGCATTGAACACGCTCGTGTGAAACCAGCCTTAGGGCACTTGTTAGTTGACAAGGCAGCTAATAAAAAGTTATGTAAAGGTCTTATTACACCTACAGATAATCACTAAGATCATTGCTAACAAACGATCGTTGAAGGCCACGCTTGAATGATCAAGGAATATAGATAATCAACTGTATTTAAAGCGATTGTCACTAGAGCGCTTGTACTCTTCTATGTCCACCAGTCCCATAGAGTTGAATGGAGCAGCGGACACGCATGCATGTTTGCCACTCCACACACAGACCACTGTTCTCATGATCGGCAGGGGCACCAGGAGTCAGAAACAAAATGATCGGCTGATAATTCCTTAACAGGCCAGCCCCTTTAAAATCTGACAGATAACAAAGAAAATCAGAAGGTCATTGTGTGAGTGCCAGCATGATGGATGATGACTGAAGGCAATATCTGTGTAAAAGGTTGATTGTTGAAAGCTGCTTTTACTGCTTTGCATTGAAGGACAGGGCCAGATTTCCACTACATAAGGGATGTCCAACCTGCAGCCCTCCAGTTGGTGCAAAAATACAATTCCCAGCATGCCCAGAAAGCCTACAGCTATCAGCCCACAGCAGTGCATGGAGGGAGTTGTAGTTTTACAACAGCTGGAGGGCCGCAGGTTAAGCATGCCTGCCCTACATCATCAATCCTGTCTTTAAAATCCCACACCTACGGCACCTGCGCAGTACAGTCCACAGAGGCCAGGACCAAGAGCTATTGTGCACATGCACCGAAGACTTCACGACTGACACGATGCACAGGATACCAGAGTCAGGAGTAGTGATGCTGCTGAAGCCTGGCCCTGTCAATCAAGGCACAGTGGGCAACACTGGTTGGTGAAATCAGTGGAGAGATGGTACACCAAATGCTGTGGCTCTGCCCACGGTGCACCTAAATCCTCATTAGCAAGATGGACTTCTCCTCAGACTGGTTACTGCAGCACTGCTCCCATTCAAGTAACCAGCACCGTCCAGAGCTGTTTAGTGTCGGTGCATATTTCTGCAAAAATCACAGAAAAAGATACAAAACATCCTGCACGATATGATAAAGAATATGCGGATGTACATGGCTACATTTATAAAAGAAATATCACTGAAAATAATGCACTAACACAATATATGCAAACATTATATATGGACTAAGCTTACCCTCTGCTATTATAAAATCATAGACCTCAGCCAATATATTTTGATCAAAACACATCTGTGCCCACCTACCCGCGTCAAGGTGGTCTCAGTCAGGCAGGTCCCACTCTAAACCTACCTATGCCGTATGGGCATCTATATTCAGGAGAGCAGACCCTGCACATATAGTGTGCTGCTCCTAGATACTTCTAGGCATCAAGAAACCAATGATCCAGACAGGGGCGTAGCTAGAACTGACTGGGCCCCACAGCAAATTTTTGTACTGGGCCCCACAGCAAATTTTTGTACTGGGCCCCTCCCAAACTTAATGGACGCACTCATACACACACTCGCCACATACATGGACGCACTCATACACGCATTCACAACATACATGGACGCACTCACTACATACATGGACGCACTCATACAGGCACTCACCACATACATGGACGCACTCATACACGCATTCACAACATACATGGACGCACTCACAACATACATGGACTCACCACATACATGGATGCACTCATACACTCACCACATACATGGACGCACTCATACACGCATTCACCACATACATGGACGCACTCATACACGTACTCACCATATACATGGACGCACTCATACAGGCACTCACCAAATACACGGACTCACTCATACACACACTCTCAACATACATGGACGCACTCATACAGGCACTCACCACATACATGGACGCACTCATAAAGGCACTCACAACATACATGGACGCACGTATACAGGCACTCACCACATACATGGAGGCAGTCATACACTCACCACATACATGGACGCTCTAATACAGGCACTCACTACATACATGGACGCACTCATACAGGCACTCACTACATACATGGACGCACTCATACAGGCACTCACTACATACATGGACGCACTCATACAGGCACTCACCACATACATGGACGCTCTAATACAGGCACTCACTACATACATGGACGCACTCATACAGGCACTCACTACATACATGGACGCACTCATACAGGCACTCACCACATACATGGACAGACTCACATACGCACTCACCACATATATGGACATATATACTGTGTATATATATATATATATATATATATATATATTACACACACATGAACTTACAAGTAGTTATACACTATTTCTACAGACAGACACTTACCTTTCCTGTAGACAGCTGATGTCTGGTCCTCACAGGCAGCCTGGAGAAGTAGGTGCCATCACCCCTCTGTGCCATCCAGTGACAGCAGTAGTAGGTTTTAGGCGGGACCAGTCTCCCTCCATAGTCCCACTCCCAGTCCCTCCTCCCCACAGCAGGACAGGTAACAACCCCGCCCCCTCCACCGCCTGAGTCCGCCTCCTACTAACTAGAGGGACTGGGTGGGAGGACTCAGGCGGTGGAGGGGGCGGGGAAATTCATTCCTTTCCTGCACTGCGGTCTGCGGGCGGCGCTGGTGCCAGCCTGGCTCCGCCTCCGCTACGCCCCCGTTCCGGCCCCCTCCACCGCATCCACCGGCCTACCTCATGTTGGACCGCCCGCGCCCCGCCCACTACACTGGGCGGGCGGTCGGCCCTGGCTGCCTGTGAGTGCTTATGTATAAAAAATAAATAAATGATGCGGTCTGGACGGGTGGGCCCCCAGTGGCGTAGGGCCCCATAGCCACTGCTATGGTTGCTATGGCGATCCCTACGCCACTGGATCCAGATATTTATTTATTAAAAATATTGAAAACCATGGATCATTTTCATTTCACGTCACACATACTTGCTTCTTTGTGTTGGTATATCACATAAAATCCCAATAAAATACATTTAAGTTTGAGGGTGTAACGTGAAAAAGTGTGTAAGGCCTCTTTCACACTTGCGTTGTCCGGATCCGGCGTGTACTCCACTTGCCGGAATTACACGCCGGATTCCGGAAAAACGCAAGTGAACTGAAAGCATTTGAAGACGGATCCGTCTTTAAAATGGTTTCACTGTTACTATGGCAGCCAGGACGCTATTAAAGTCCTGGTTGCCATAGTAGTAGTGGGGAGCGGTATACTTACAATCCGCGCGGCTCCCGGGGCGCTCCAGAATGACGTCAGAGCGCCCCATGCGCTTGGGGCGCCCTGACGTCACTCTGGAGCACCCCGGGAGCTGCACGGACGGTAAGTATACTGCTCCCCTTTACCATGGCTGCCAGGACTTTAGCGTCCCGGCAGCCATGGTAACCATTGAGAAAAAGCTAAATGTCGGATCCGGCAATGCGCCGAAACGACGTTTAGCTTAAGGCCGGATCCGGATCAATGCCTTTCAATGGGCATTAATTCCGGATCCGGCCTTGCGGCAAGTCTTCAGGATTTTTTGCCGGAGCAAAAAGCGCAGCATGCTGCGGTATTTTCTCCGGCCAAAAAACGTTCCGGTCCGGAACTGAAGACATCCTGATGCATCCTGAACGGATTTCACTCCATTCAGAATGCATTAGGATAAAACTGATCAGGATTCTTCCGGCATAGAGCCCCGACGACGGAACTCTATGCCGGAAGAAAAGAACGCAGGTGTGAAAGAGCCCTAAAAGTTTAAGGGGTATGAATACTTTTTCAAGGCACTGTATTTCAAGCTGGCAGCTCAGGGGGCATGTCCTTTCTACTGCAGCTGGTGGCAGTTAAAAGATGGAACTGAGCATGTGCAGTCATCTCAGTGAGCAGGTCAGAGAAATTAGGAAAAGAACAAACAGCAGGATCAGATTGATCCTTTCATTTGTCAGAGCCCCCTTGGAAAATAAAAGGATCAATCTGATAGGTTGCTATGGGCAACTAAACCAGTTTTCCATTGTACCGGTTTAGATAAATCTTCCCCTTAGGGCTCCTGCACACCAACGTGTGTCATGCGGACCACAACTTCCACGGGCACTGGCCGTGGGGCCGCCGTATCCATTCATATGAATGGGGGCCGCACCACAAAAAAGTAGTGCATGCACAGACAGAAAACCCCTACGGGAGCACTCCGCAGTGCTTCTGTGGCTCCGTTCTGCACTGCACCTTCCGGACCCATTCGTGATGCGGTGCACAAACGTCAGATGCCCGTATATTGTGGACCCGCTCTTTACGGGCCACAATATGGGCACAGCTGACCACGGTCATGTGCATGAGCCCTAGTCCCATTCAGTCGTGTTAATCTGTAGGGGGATAGGGGATGACCACTGGGTCTGGAGCAAAATGAACATTTTGATTTTTTTTTTCCTAAAATGTGGATTTCAAAGCTAAATTAACAATTTGTAGAGAAATTGCTGCTGAAAGAACTTCAGGCTCCCATTAAATTGAAATAGACGGCATAAAATACGCAGCAATCCTCATCAAACATTCTCTGTGTGAACGTGCCCTTAGTGGGGCGGGGGACTGCCTTAAGGGAGCCTGTCACCACGATTTGCCCTTATAGACCGCTTACATAGCGCTGTAGCATAATTATAGATCAGTCACATGGTACCTTTGTCTTTTTGTTTGGATGTTCACCAGGGGCAAAAACTTATTCATATGTAAATGAGGGCTTGCGAGTGCCCAGGGGCGGCGTTCGAGCTGTAAGTGCCCAGGGGCGGCGTTCGAGCTGTAAGTGCCCAGGGGCGGCGTTCGGGCTGTAAGTGCCCAGGGGCGGCGTTCGGGCTGTAAGTGCCCAGGGGCGGCGTTCGGGCTGTAAGTGCCCAGGGGCGGCGTTCGGGCTGTAAGTGCCCAGGGGCGGCGTTCGGGCTGTAAGTGCCCAGGGGCGGCGTTCAGGCTGTAAGTGCCCAGGGGCGGCGTTCGGGCTGTAAGTGCCCAGGGGCGGCGTTCGGGCTGTAAGTGCCCAGGGGCAAATCGTGGTGACAGGCTCCCTTTAAAGGGATTGTCCTGGCTATTTTTAATCCATTCAGTTATAGAATAGGAGATGGTAGTTTTCTAAGGGCATATTTTTTTCAGGCTTTTTTTGCGGCCATATGCAGAACCATTCATATCAATGGGGCCGCATAAAAACGGATTCCGTGTCCGCATGTCCGTTCTGCATGAAAATAGAACATGTCTAAGGATGAGCGAATCGACTTCAGATAAAACATCCGGCAAAGGCTGTTTCGGGAAATGTTAGTTTTTTACAGTACAAATTAATTTATGAAGTTATTGCACAAAGTCTCACGAAGCAATAACTTCGGCTCATCGGAGCCAATACATTCTAATACGCTCCGTACAGTATGCGAATCGACTTCAGAAGTTTCATCCGAAGTCGATTCACTCATCCCTACACATGTCCCTGGACAAGGAGAAGCATTGTTACAATGGATCCGCTCAAAAAAAAAGATGCAACACGGACGTCCGTTTTTTTTTTTGCGGATACATACGGTTGTGTGACAGGCCTGCCGGGATGCGAGCAGTTTATTCGCGTGTCTCGCTTGCACTATATTCTCACAATCACGATGCCCAGTGTAAGTGAACCAAGAAATAACAATGGGGGCCCCGGGACACAGAGGCGGACGGGATTGGGGTGTTTTAGTGGCCCCGTTACCCTGCGCATGTCTGTCACACAGAGGCGGAGGTGGTGGGAGGGCTCGGCCTGTCTGCACAGAGTTGGCGCCAAGCGTGGGGCACTGGGGAGCGGAGAGCGCGGCTACAGGCCATGGTGAGTGCGGCCCGGCTCCCTGCTGTAATACCGGAGGCTCTGGACTATGGATGAGCGGCGTGCACTACTACTCCTATCATCCGGGAGATGTCATGTAATGCACCGAGCCTCCCTGCGTGTGACACCGGAGTGCTGGCAGGGCTGCCCGTACTGTATGACCGCGCACTGACTAGGACTCCGACGCAGGGATGTCTCCCCGCCGGCCTGCTGGGACTTGTAGTCCCACGCTTGCTGCATGCTCTCGGGGAGCCGCTCATTGGTGGCGGGCGATGCTGGGTAATGGGGGCTCTGTTGCTCCTGACAACTGTGTCCCTTATTTTTTGCCGCGACTCCGTCTGACATCTACGTGAACGCTCATTGGCTGCACGGCGCCGACCACGTGACGTGAGATGTAAACAGTGCTCGTTTAGTTCCTATTTTTTTTATTCACAGAACTTTATTGCTATCGTTTGTTCTTGTCGGATGTATAAAGATGGTAACTGTTGATATATTATATTCCTTGTATATAATGTTACAGTAGTGTAATATTACTGTGTTTACTGCTAGTGGTAGACTATGACTGTGTGTTTACATGTTAATGCGGCCCAGGTTGTTTAAATAACATATAGCTGTTAACTGTTCCTGGGAAAGCTGGGTGACCACCATTATGGCCTCCATTACAGCTCCATGTTTTATAGGTATATAACATATGATGTCACTAGTGCTTCTATGGGGACCCTGACTGACGGTATACTGGCCGATTACCTTTTATGTAATTCCCTGATCTATTCTACGTAGCATTGCCTTAGATGCTTATCCCATCAGTGAGCCCCACCGCGGAAGAACTGGGGTCCGCGAACCCTAACTGGCAGGCCGCTGCGACAACCAGACGGAGACTGAATGTGGCCACGTAGGTGTCAGACTTTCAGACGTGGCTGGCTCATCCTGCAGATATATCAGAAAAAAACTGCTCATGGCTACTACAATTACCAGTAGAGCTAAGTGGAACTGTCAGGATATGGCCGTACGTGGTGCAATATGATGAGGATTTGATAAATTCTGGCTTCAAAGTGGAAGAAGTTTTAACAAATCTCATCCACACACAGTAACTGGATTTTAAAGAGGACCTGTCACCGCTCCTGACATGCCTGTTTTAATAGCTCCATGCATTCCCCATGTAATAACAATTCTGGAACATCTATTCTTATGGCTCTATGTTGTGCCGTTCCTTTATTATTCCTACTAGGAGTTATGGATGAATTGCAAGCAGTCTGCAGTAAGGGTACAGAGGGGTGGTAACCAGTTGTGGGGGTGTACCTGCACAGACTCACTCTATCCAATCAGTGCTGCCATTAGTCTGGGACACCCCCCCCCCCCCAACTGGTTACCACCCCTCTGTACCCTCACTGCAGACTGCTAGCAATTCATTCATAACTTCTAGCAGAAATAATAGAGGAACGGCACAACATAGTCATAGGAATAGATGCTCCAGAATTGTTATTACATGGGGAATGCATGAAGCAGGCCTGTCAGGAGCGGTGACAGCTCCTCTTTAAATTCACAGCTTGTCAATTTATGTTGCAGATTTCTGCCGCTGGTTTCAGCCTTTGCAACGCAGAGGACGAAGTCTGTAGCAAGGGATATCCACGCTGAATTCCCAGAAGATATGCAGCAGATGTGCCAGAGGAAAATCTGCACTGGACCCACCTTGTATGGCCATAACCCTTAGGGCAGCCATGCTCGGCCTTAAAAGGACGGCTCATGTGTTGGACCAACGACAGCTCCTCTGACCCAAACTGACTGCATCATTGTGATTATGATGGAGTGAGTTCCTATCTGATTGTGGGTCTGTTATACTGTACTCACGTTGTCACGTCATGTGAGTACAGTACCATTGACCCGCAATGAAATAGGAACTTACTGCATCATAAATCACTATGATACAGATAGTCTGGGTCAGAGGAACCACCCACGCTTGGTCTGGTAGTTGTGGCCGACACACGGGCCATGTTGCCCACCTTGAGCATGGCCGTGTGCATGAGCCCTTAGGCTACTTTCACATAGGTGAGTGTAATCAGGGGAATGCGGTCTGTGTGACAGAAGCATTTCCCAGATTGACCATACCTCACCAGAACTCAATCTGTCTTTGCGGTTTATGATGCTGTTAATTTCAGCCCAGTGGGTCTACGATCAAATGATTCTGTGAATATGACATAGTACACCAGTGGTTGGGCCGGAGAGCGCAGCATCTCAGATCACTATGATGCAGTGAGTTTTGGGTCAGCATGGAAAATTCACCTGTCACATGGACCGTTTTTCCCAGGCCACACTCGTATGTGTGAAATTAAACGGCTTAGGCCTCATGCACACGGCCGTTGTTTTGGTCTGCATCCGAGCCGCAGTTTTTGCGTCTCGGATGCGGACCCGTTCCCTATAATGGGGCAGCAAAAGATGCGGACAGCACTCAGTGTCCCTGTCCACATCCGTTGCTCTGCAAAAAAAATATTACCTGTCCTATTCTTGTCCGTTTTGCGTACAAGAATAGGCAGTTATATCAATGGCTGTCTGTGCCGTTCCGCAAATTGCGGAATGCACAGGGACGCCATCCATGTTTTGCGGATCCGCAATTTGTGGACCGCAAAGCAAACAACGGTCGTTTGCATGTAGCCTTATTCACACAGTCAGTGTTTGGTCAGGGTTTTCCATCAGTGATTGTGAACCAAAACCAGAAGTAGAAGCTACACAGAGATGAGGTTTAACCCTGGGTTCAGACCTGAGCGTTCTGAAAGGAGCGCTCTGTATGCGCGATTGTACCGGCGTTTACAATCGCGCATACAGAGACAGGCGAACACACATTGTCTCGCGTTCCCGAATATCTATGTACGCGCGACAAAACGCCCCAAAAAAGCTCAAGAACTTGTTTGAGCGTCGGGCGTAAAACGCCCAGATGAGAACCATTCCCATAGGGAATCATTGGTTTCTCCTTGTTGAGCGTTTTACAGCGCGTAGGAACGCGCTGTAAAAGGCTCAGGTGTGAACTTGGGGTAAGGGAAAGATTTGCATCTTGGCAATCACTGATGGAACTCATTGACCACACCGACTGACTGTGTGACTAAGATGCAGCCAGTTTGGGTCAGAGGAGCTGCCGTCAGTTCTGGAGAGGCACTCGACTGATTTTATTTTATTTTTTGTCTGTGTCTGTGCTTTCCACATCTGTATGTCCGTTCTGCAAAAAGAGAGAACATCTCCTATTCTTGTCTGCAAAATGTGGAACATGGACTCTTAAAGTCAATGGGTCAGCAAAAAAAATAAAAATGCAAACAGTCCACAGACCGCATCTGTATTTTGTGGGTTCGCGATTTGCAGACCGCAGAACGGACAGAGTCCTGTGCATAAGCCCTTATCTATACTCAACTTCTACTTACAAGACATCAAAATGCTTTAGTGCGCATAGAATAATGTGCCAATTCCAGTGGAGGGACATTTTGTATGGTTCACCGTCTTCAGTTTGAGGGTGGTATAACAGAACCTGTATGGAGGTAATGCAAATATCGGTGGTCTTCTGTAGGTTGCACCATTGCTGCAGTCAGTGTAATATCCTTTATTTACAAGTATTTTTTCTTGTATTTGCTTGTGTTTAAGGATATTCGGAGGTTTTTCAATGCCACCCCAGTTGCCAAGAAATCAGTGAATGAGAAAGATAAAAAAGAGAATCTCAAAAGCACTCATGGAGTCGCCTCACAGAAGAAATCTAAAGACAGGAAGGTAAGTGGTGTCTTCTTTATGTCTGGATTTACTTTTTGTGATCTAATATATTCCAGTAACTAGGCCTGCACAATATATCGCCAAAGCAATCGCAATCACAATTAATCGCCATATCGCAATCGCCAATTGGCCGACCCCAAAAATGCTGCAATTATATTACCATATTTTTCGCTTTATAAGACAAACTTTTTCCCCCCAAAAGTGGGGGGAAAATGGCAGTGCGCCTTACTAAAGTGATGGTTGACTTTTTACGTGGTTGACACGGATGTATTGCCGGCCGCTATGCTGCACAGCGCGGCGGCGATACATCAGTTACAGTATGGGGAGGGAGGAGGGGCTGGAGGCAAGTCGTTATTTTAATGAACAAATGTTCTTTTATTTATTCTATTTTATTTATCTGTTCTGTGCAGTGCTATTAGGAAAATGGCAAGTTTTGTATTTTGTACTTTTGCAGTAATGCAAATATGTTATTTAATTTAGTAAAAGATGTTTTATTTTGAAAAACACTGTGCATTTCAGTTCCTGAGTTAAAGGGAACCAGTCACTGGGATTTTGTGTATAGAGCTGAGGACATGGGTTGCTAGATGGCCGCTAGCACATCCACAATACCCAGTCCCCATAGCTCTGTGTGCTTTTATTGTGGGAAAAAAACGATGTGATACATATGCAAATTAACCTGAGATGAGTCCTGTCCCTGACTCATCTCACATACAGGACTCATCTCAGGCTAATTTGCATATGTATCAAATCGGGTTTTTTACACAATAAAAGCACATAGAGCTATGGGGAATGGATATTGCAGATATGGCTAGCGGCCATCTAGCAACCCATATCCTTAGCTCTATACACAAAATCCCGGTGACAGGTTCCCTTTAAGCATAACTACATTTCAGCATTATCAGTAATTTGTGTGTACTTTTGCCTTGAAAATCCAAGCAAATAGACCTCTAGCACAATTCCCTTAAAATATCGCATCGCATACCGTTATCGCAATTTTTAGGGCCCTAATCGCAATCGCACAAAATTCCCATATTGTGCAGCCCTACCAGTAACATATAGCGATGATTGCGAGTTGTCATTGGGTATTTGAAGAGACCTTGCCGTCGTGGGCATGTGTTTCATTGTGGACTTGGTCAGTGGAAGGTTCATACATGTCTACACAGTACAGTTTACCTTCAACATCGCTCGCCTACTTATATGCATCACATTGAATCCAATCTGCTTCCATTAGATATATGGCTGTAGTAATCTCCAGCTGGAGTAGGGAAGCCGTGGAGAAATCAAATTTGGCGCTACCATAGTGTTTGGTCTACACTGGTGTCCGCACAGATTTGAGTACTAGATTTATGCGGGGGGTAATTCTATTATAGGGGTTGTCTGAATTAAATGAAAACCCAGGCAGGTAAACTAAGGGCTCATGCACACGACCGCATGTATTTTGCTGTCTGCTAAAAAATACGGATGACGTCCTGTGTGCGTTCCGGATTTTGCGGAACAGAACAGCTGGCCCCTAATAGAACAGTCCTATCCTTGTCCGTAATACGGACAATATTAGGCCATGTTCTATTTTTTTGCGGAACGGACACGGAATGAGTTCCATTTTTTGGGCGGACCCATTGAAATGAATGGTTCCGCATACGGTCCACAAAAAAACCCGGAACTGACACGGAAAGAAAATACTTTTCCTGAGCCCTGATAAAATACCGAAAAAAAGTCCTACTGTCTTCTCTTCTGCCCCTGTCGCTTCCAGCCTCATACTACCTGTCCTCTCCGCCGGTATTTGTTTTCCTGGCGACAGAGGTGACATCCCATGCATAACACACCACCGCTACATATACTGATGAGGCCTGTGATTGGCGGCATGTTGTCCTGGTGTGTACGGAATGTCATTGCTACAAGATGCCACCTGCACTGGAAGCGGTAGGAGAGAATGGGCATGATGTGTTTTGTTAATGTACAACTCGCTGTTGTTGCCTGTGTTTTTATTTAACTCTGGCAACCCCTGTAATGTGTCCTTTGGCCACCTACCTACCACATCATGGATTGGTGTGGCATTCTCGGTGTGCGAGGACATAAGCTGTAAAGCCTTAGTGCTTTGGTCAGTGATTGTGAGCCAAAACCAGGGTTGGCGCCTCCACAGACATAAGGGAAAGATCTGCACCGGTTCTGTGTTTAGAGCCGCACCTGGTTTTGGCTCAAAATCACTGATGGAAATCACTGACCGAACACTGACGTGTGAATGAGGCATATGGGTGGGTTGACCCCCAGGTGCTGTGTACCCAGGCAGGTCCATACTCCTGCAAATGGCTGCTGGGCTTGACCCATGACATCACTGGCTGCACCACTCTGTGATGATCAGGATGCTGTGCCGTTGCTGGCCCCTTGTGAGAAGATAGCCTCTCCAGTCCCAGCCACTATGGAGGTAACCAAGGCTTGTGCCTGCCACTCTGCACTTCTCTCCTATAGTGTGTAGTTTACAGTGTCAATGTGTCTGCTAGTTTAAGGGTAGTGTGATGACACCTCAGATTTAGGCCTAGTTCACACGAACGTAGTGGCTTTTATAGTTTTTCACGGATCCGTTGTTCTGTTTTTTAGTTCCGTTCCGTTTTTCCGTATGCCATGTACAGTATACAGTAATTACATAGACAAAATTGGGCTGGGCATAACATTTTCAATAGATGGTTGGTTCAGAAAAAACAGAATGGATACGGAAGACATACGGATGCATTTCCGTATGTGTTCCGTTTTTTTTTGCGGACCCATTGACTTGAATGGAGCCACGGAACGTAATTTGCGGCCAAATATAGGACATGTTCTATCTTTCAACAGAACGGAAATACGGAAACGCAATGCATACGGAGTACATTCCGTTTTTTTTTGCGGAACCATTGAAATGAATGGTTCCGTATACGGAACACAAAAAAACGGCCCGTACACTCGCAAAAAAAAACGTTCGTGTGAACTAGGCCTTATAGTAGTGCTTAAAGGGGTTATCCAATCCTATAAAAAGCCCCCCAATATGTCGAGTCCCCTCACGTTGAATATACTTACCTGGGCCGCCGCTCTTACAGCCAATGGCAGACGGGGACGAGCCTCCCTAGCATCACGGGTGACACTAGGGAGGCTCGTCCCCGTCTGCCATTGGCTGCTCCCCCCCTGACACCGGATGTTTTCATCCGGGCACGGGGAGAAGCAGCAGCAGCTGCGGTGCGGGGACCAGGAGCGCTGCAAGGGAGTGGGGACCTAGGTAAGTATATTCAATGTGAGGGGCCTGGCATATTCAAGGGCTTTTTATAGGATTGGATAACCTCTTTTACAGGTTCTGTCCTTAGACAATTTGTTGCTGCAAGTGGTAGTCTATAGCATCTAATTGACCTCTAGGGGCAGGGGCGTAACTACCATAGCGGCAGACCATGCGACTGCTATGGGGCTCAGGGCAAGAGGGGGCCCAGTCTTAATTGCAATTATCTCCTCTTCTACTGGGGTGAAAACTTGGTCAGGACTCTACCCTCTAAAGCAGGCATGCTCAACCTGTGGCCCTCCAGCTGTTGCAAAACTACAACTCCCAGTATGCCTGAACAACCTACAGCTATCAGCCTACAGCAGGGTATTGTGGGAGTTGTAGTTTTGCAACAGCTGGAGGGCCGCAGGTTGAGCATGCCTGCTCTAAAGGAACAACTTTTAGCAAATTAAGCAGTGGACAAATGGCCTAAGGGTCATTGAAAAGGGTTTAGGCAGAAACCTTCTGTCCTGTGTGGAGGGCCTGGTTTGATCCTTGCTTCTCTATGTATGCCACTGTCTAGGGCAGTGATGGCTAACCTTGGCACTCCAGCTGTGGTGAAACTACGACTCCCAGCATGCTCCATTTATTTCTATAGAGTTCTGAGAGCAGCTAAGCAAGGGGGGCATCTTGGGAGTTGTAGTTTTACCACAGCTGGAGTGCCAAGGTTAGCCATCACTGGTCTAGGGCAGGCATGCTCAACCTGCGGCCCTCCAGCTGTTACAAAACGACAACTTCCAGCATGCCTGAACAGCTTACAGCTATCAACCTACAGCAAGGCATGGTGGGAGTTGTAGTTTTACAACAGCTGGATGGCCGCAGGTTGAGCATCCCTGGTCTAGGGGAACCACAGCTGTAATCTCTCAAAGTGTATGGCTTATCCACAAGACACACCATAACGCTGGGTTCACACCTGAGCGTTTTACTATGGGAATGGTTCTCACCTGGGCGTTTTACAGCGCGTACGATCGCGCTGTAAAATGCCCGACCCCCCCCCCAAGAAGTACATGAGCTTCTTTGGGGCGTCTTGTCGCGCGTTCCCGTACATAGACTTTCGGGAACGCGCAACAATGGGCGTTCGCTTGTCTCTGTATGCGCGATTTCAAACGCTGGTACAATTGCGCATACAGAGCGCTCCTTTCAGAACGCTCAGGTGTGAACCCAGCGTAAATGTCAGAAGGATGCCGGTCCTACCTCTGGGGTAGTTGTTCAGGTTTACTGAGGTCACATATGAATGAGTAAAGCCATAAATAAAGAAGTTGATATATATACAAGAGTTTACAACAACAACGAAACCCTTTCATGTAGCATGATTGGTTGTAATGTACGTGCTCTTTTTATTTATTTTATTTATTTTTTTTAGTTGAAAAGTCCTGTCAGTGATGAGGAGTTGAAGAAGCAGCAGAGTAACAAGAAAAAGAGGATAATCTATGACTCAGGTATCTTCTGGGTTTCTTTGTATAATCAGAGGGGTTTCCCCTCTGGTTCGTTGCTAAGAGACCAGTATTGTGACCCTGTGGATGATGCATCATGTATGTTGCTCAGACAATCGGGGCCTGCTCCGGTGGTGTCACTATGAAAGACTTTAACCCCCTTCACACTAGTCATCGATCTGGTCTTTAAACATGGCACCCGATCGTGTGTGCTGCGGGTGGCCGCCTGCTTTTTATAGCAGACACCCGCGGCTCATGTCCACAAACGGCAGTAATGCCGATCGCGGACATTTAACCCCTCAGATGCCGTATCAATCCTGACCACGGCATCTGAGCACACTGAAAACCGAAAGTGCGCGCTTCCGGTTATGCTCCAGCTCCCCCGTGTGGCGATCGGAGGAGCCGGAGCTTGAGTGCAGCAGCCCCTGTCTTTGTGAATGACAGGAGGCTGCTGCATAGTATTTCCTATGGAGCTCTTGCCTGAAATAGGGCTCCATAGGAAAGTAGTAAAATCATCATAGATTCCAATGCAAGTGCATTGGAGTCTATGATAATAGCAGATGATTGATTGATTGATTGTTATAGTTCCCTATGGGAACTATAAAAAAGTGTAAAAAAAAAATAAAAATAAAGATTAAATTAAAATTCAAATCTCCCCCCTCCCTGCATTCGCCTGATCAGCCCGCCGTACATGTACGGCGCTGGGCCTTAAGGGGTTAAAGGGAACCTGTCATCATGAAAATGAAATGTAAACTCCAGGCAGCATGTTATAGAGCAGGAGGAGCTGAGCAGATTGATATATAGTTTATGGGGAAAGATTTAGTGTAGCGTGTATTTCATTCATGTCAATTTGTGCTCATTCTGGGCTTTGAAGTCAAGGAGCCGGTCCTATCAGTGATGGACAGCTGTCTCTGTATGTACAGTCAGAGGGAGGACTATCATTAACTGATAGGGGTATTTGCTAGTGCTTAATGTATTGTGCATTTTCATTTGTTTTGGCCGTTTATTCCAGCTAGAAGAGGTATGGTTGGCTAACAACTTTGTTCTTCTCCTCTAGGTAGGAGTGGGCTAGTTCTACTTCCTACCACGAGGGGGAGTTAGGTCGCACATGCCAGAGCTCCTTCTCCAGTTCTTTGAGACTATCACTCCAGATAGATCAGCAGAATCAAGAATCACTGCTTCTAGAAAGCATGAGCATGCCAAGACAGCAGAGTAATCGGTGAAATCATAGCTTTACAGATTCTGCTGCCGTTGAGGGACTATAGCTCAGACACCCATCAGGCGAAACGAACATCAAGCCGGTATCGCCGTGCATACCTATCTCCACAAGTGCTTACCAATATCATGAGCCACACCCCCTGCCACCATATCTTCTCACCTGGTGCCAGAAACTAAACTTTGTACTTAATACTGCTGGATGTGCCACAGGTTATATTTTGCACTAAGTAACTAGACATCTATACATCTATACATTTACTTCTGGCCTGGTTCTTCAAACCACCTTTTCACTGCACCGATCCCCAGAGAGCAATGGCCTGAGGGAGTCCACCTTGACACAACATCTCATCAGGGCTACTACCACCCCCATCCTCTGCACTGGCTCTTTAGGGACTAGCTGCAATAGGACCGCCTATTTTACTTCAAAGCCCAGAATGATCAAGAATTTAAATGAATGAAATACAAGTTATACTGAATCTTTTCCAACAGAGCTATGTATGAATCTGCTCAGCTCCTCCTGCTCTATAACATGGTCTCTGCATCTCAAACACCATGTTCAATGTGACTGGTTCCGTTTCCACTTTGGAGTCTTCCCATATAAGACAGTTGTAGCATGTCCACATGTCCAATAGAATATATAGCGTGGCCATCAGAGGCTGCTCTCATCGGATGATCAGTGTAAAGCTACAGCAGTTACAGAAAAGAGAGGGAAATCTTTAGGTTGTATTTCTGACACAAGAAGCCATAAATGAAGAATAACATTTTAGTTTTTTAATCTAATCGGCTATTTTCTTCCAGACTCAGAAGAAGACACACCACCATTAAAAAAATCAAAAAAGCCGCGGGAAGTATCACCCCCGATTTCAAAGCCGCTAAAGATTAAAAAACCTGATCCTGTTGACTACGTTTCTGACACAGGTATGTGGCTGTTAATATATGGTGGAATAGGAGCTGGGTGTAAATTCAAGTCAAAGTTTTATTTTCTTAGTCCACTTTCACACTGGCGTTTTGGCTTTCCGTTTGTGAGATCCGTTCAGGTCTCTCACACGCGGTCCAAAACGGATCAGTTTAGCCCTAATTCATTCTGAATGGAAAAGGATCCGCTCAGTTTGCATCAGTTTAGTCTCCATTCCACCTTGGAGACGGACACCAAAACGCTGGTTGCAGCATTCTGGTGTCCGTCTGATGAAACTGAGCCAAACGGATCCGTTCTGGCACACAATGTAAGTCAATGGGGACGGATCCGTTTTCTATGACACAATCTGGCACAATAGAAAACTGATCCGTTCAAGACGGATCCGTCTTGGCAATGTTAAAGATAATACAAACGGATCCGTTCTGAATGGATGCAGACGGTTGTGTTATCTGAACGGATCCGTCCATGATGGATCCGCACAAAACGTGCGTGTGAAAGTAGCCTTACTAGAAAGCATCAATGATGTTAAAGAGGAGCTGTCACCGCTCCTGACATGTCTGTTTTAATAGCTTTTTGCATTCCCCATATAATAACCATTCTGGAGCATCTATTCTTATGGCTCTGTGTTGTTCCATTCCTTTATTATTTTTAGTAGAAGTTCTGAATGCATTGCTAGCAGTCTGCAGTAAGGGTACAGAGGGGAGGTAGCCTGTTGGGGGGTGTACCTGCACAGTCAATGACAATGGCAGCACTGATTGGATAGAGTAAGTCTGTGCATTACACACCCCCAACTGGTAACACCCCGGTGTACCCTTACTGCAGCACTTCTGCCACATAAGTATACACTCATACCCCACAATGTGTGGGGAGCTCTGTTACAGATTTTGCATTGTTACGGCTGTGGCCTGACGGGTGGGCATGACACGTGTGAGAATCTCTGTATCATGTCCCACCCCTCTGACCCAGTACTAGGCACAGAGCATTCCTTTCAACAACCTTTTCAACGCACACCCTATAAAATGAATTAGATTTTCACATTTCTTTTTCGATATCTCCAGAATATTGTTACAAACCAATGTGGTCTTTATCCAGTGAATACCTCTGATTCCAGGCAACCAGTGCTATCAGTTTTGGAAGGCCAGCATGTGTGTTTAGTTTGAGTGACTGGCGTCTGGATAAGCGATAAGTATTCATTATCGCTATCTGGATTGCATGCGGTTAATTACGCTTGTGCGCCTTTGTTGTCTCTTATGTCAAACAGAGCACATAATGATATCTACTTTACATTGAGAGAATTTTATTGGCCCTTAATGGTAAGGTGCTTACCCGTGCGGTATAATTGCAGGGTGGGGCGGGAAAGTGGAGTACACAGAGAACATTGTTTCTCATCCGTCTCATTGGGGGACACAGGCTAACCCCCATTCAAGTGAACGGAGCTAGATGCTAATGATCTATCCAGAGGATAGATGATCAGTTAAAAAAGAACTGCAGAACCCCTTCAAAATATTAGGGCTGTTTGAGCCACCACCGCATCTGCAATAGCGAAGCTACCCAGCGAGTTGTTGGAGGAGGAAGTCTTTTCCCTTCAGTTCTTTGGTCCACACTTGAAATAACTAGAATTTTGTACTTACTGTAAAATCAGTTTCTCTTCCGGTCTTTGGGGGACACAGGCCCTGACGTTGGGTATAGCTGTTGCCGCTAGGAGGCGGACACTACGCATACAGTGTAAGCTCCTCCCCCTTCAGCCATATCCCTTCCTGCAGGGACCAAGCTAATCAGTTTTAGCTTAGTGTTTATAGGAGGCAGACCTTCCTGCGTTGCAGGTATGCTGATTTACTAATTTTGTCTCTTTTTTTTTTTTTTTTAATCGGGAAGCTTCAGGCAGTCCGGGTAAAAACTGCCTGCACTCCCACCCAGGAAACAGGAGAACCAGGGGGTCACCCAAACCCCCTGCTCATTCCCGCTCTCCGGAAGAAAAGGCGGACCAGAGGTTTCCGTATAAACCTCTGTCTCCCGCTAGCAATCGCATTACCACGGCCGCCCCAGCAAAAGTCCCCTCTGTTCCGATGTAGCGTCCCTCACCAAGGTGCCGCACACCGAAGGTGCTGATCCGGCTGGAGCCAGGGCGGCAGAAGACTTTGGACAGGCGAGTAGGAGACTGCCCACAGTGCCCCCCTCCAGTACCCTCTCCTCCCCCCATGTGATGGTCCCCATGTGGTAGCCCTGTACTATTGGCTCTAATGGGAGCCCGGCGTTTAAGAGGTACCTGGTGCAGGGGTCCAGACTATGATTCGTGCCAGTAAACGGTCATCTTCCAGAATCTACCACCGGACTTGGAAGTCCTACTTTAGTTGGTGCGAGCGGAGACAGCTGTCTCCCTTTTGTTTTTCTTTGCCTTGACTTTTGGCTTTCCTGCAGTCGGGCATGGACTTGGGGCTGGCTATCGGCTCTCTCTCAGGGCAAGTGTCGGCTCTCTCCATTCTTTTTCAGCAAAATTTAGCTTTGCTTTCGGAGGTTCAGACTTTTCTGCAGGGGGTGGCGCATGCTGCGTCCCCCTTCTGTCCTCCATTGGATCTTAATCTAGTGCTCAACGCTCTCCAATCTTCTCCTTTTGAGCCTTTGCAGCAGGTGTCGCTGTGCTTCCTGTCTTTTTTTGGTTGCAATTACTTCTATCCGTAGAGTGTCGGAACTCGCGGCTCTGTCACGTTGGTCGCCCTTCCTGATCCTCCATCAGGATAAGGTGGTCCTTCGCCCTGTGCAGTCCTTCTTGCCAAAGGTGATGTCGACATTCCATCTAAATGAGATTCTTCCTTCGTTTTGTCCGGAACCGTCTGATCCTCGATAACAGTCGCTCCATACTCTGGATCTGGTGCGTGCAGTGCGTATCTATCTGTTCCAGACAGCATCTTTCAGGCGGACTGATTCCCTGTTCGTGATTCCAGAGGGGCCGAGACAAGGGCTGGCAGCGTCAAAAACTTCCATTTCCAAATGGGTTAGTTTGGCTATTGTGGAAGCATACCGCATTAAGGACAGGGCCTTGCCCTTCCGGGTGACTGCTTATTCGGCTCGGGCATTGGGGGTCTCTTGGGCGATGCATCACGGGGCTTCGGCCCTTCAGGGGTGCAAGGCAGCGAACTGGTCGTCTTTGCATACATTTGCTAAGCTTTACAGAGTGCACACCTCTGCATCTGCTGATGCTTCTTTGGGGCGTAGAGTTTTGCAAATTTCGGTTCTCTGATTGTCAGGGGGGGTTGTAGTTAAGCCCACCCCAGGGACTGCTCTGTAACGTCCTATGGTCAAAGCCTGTGTCCCACAATGAGACGGATGACAAAACAAGATTTTTGTACTCGCCGTAAAATCTGTTTCTTTACCGTTCATTGGGGGACACAGCTCCCACCCAGTTTTTTGTTTATGGGCCTTTTCGGGCCTGTGTGGTTCTGGGTTTGCACATAATGTCATTTTCTTGTCTGGCTTCTCCTACTGCTTTTGCACTAACTAATTAGCTTGGTCCCTGTAGGAAAGGTATAGCTGGAGGGGGAGGAGTTTACACTGTGTACTTAGTGTCCGCCCCCTAGCGGCAACAGCTCTACCCATGGTCAAGGCCTGTGTCCCCCAATGTACGCAAGAGAAACAGATTTTACAGTGAGTACAAAATTCTAGTTATTTCAAGTGTGGACCAAAGAACTGAAGGGAAAAGACTTCCTCCTCCAACAACTCGCTGGGTAGCTTCGCTATTGCAGATGCGGTGGTGGCTCAAATAGCCCTAATTTTAAAGGGGTTCTGCAGTTCTTTTTTAACTGATGATCTATCCTCTGCCAGACTGTGCAGGGACACACTCCCAACTGGTGACATTTCCATTATGAAAAAGATACTTTTTTTTAAAAAATAAATGCATTCACTGTTTTTCCTGAAACAGCTTTTCCCTCCCTTGTTCATGGGCTGTGTTATGGTATTGCAATTTGGCCCAATCTGATGAATGCATGATACATGTGTCTGCGAGGGGGGAAGTAGCGGAGCCTCCTTTCTAATCCTTGACAAACCCTTTAATTGTACGATGAAAAGTTATCACGCCCTATTAATGGCGTACGCATATTATAGAGGGCATTGAATAAGAACCCCCTCCCCCACGTCCCGTTATTAGAGTGAAGGGCTACTGCAGAAAAGCAGCTCTCCCAGACCAGTCCTGTCCACGTATTTTGGTGGCCACTGCAGGGGAAATGTATGACTAGCTGGAGCCTCTCACAGGGCAAGCCCTCTCTATATAGGGCGACTTTCATATAAGAAGGATTGTCCTGTTATTAACATAAGGGTACTTTTACACTAACGTTATTCTTTTCCGGTATTGAATTCCAGTAAAGGGTCTCAATACCGGAAAAAAAAACGCATCAGTTTTGTCCTAATGCAGCAATCTGTTCAGTATGCATCAGGATGTCTTCCGTTCTGTCCCTCGTACGGTATTTGACCGGACAAAATACTGCCGCATGCTGCTGTATTTTTTTTTTCCGACAAAATCCTGGAACAATTCGGCACTTGCTGGATCTGGCATTGAAGGATAACTGTCATATTTTTTTATTTTATTTGCTAGTTTATTAGAGCTAGGCATGTATTCCTGAGTTAGTCTGTCCATGATTGCCAAAAGATCTGTAATTACCTTATAATAACTGCTTTCATTAATGTCCATTTCCACTGCTCCCTTAAAAGACCGTTGCTATGGCTCATCTGTCTCCGCCTAGGAAGACAGAGGGGCGGTCCTGCATTAGGCTTCAGAGTGAGGAGGCGTGTCTCTCAGTAATCCAATCTGATTGGCTGGCAGTAAGCTGCTGGCTACAGCAAGTTTGTATGTGACCTGAGGGAATGCAGTTTTGGCCTCAGAGAACTGGCAGAGGAGCCATCTTGAGAAGATCCTCATAATGTAGGATTCAAAACAGCCGTAACTTAGGGGAAAACTCAAGGAAAACAGTGGTAAGTGAAGAAACTAAAGATTGGTTTATGCATAATGCTGCTGCACAGTAACATATGCTAAAATTGATTTTTTGATGAAACTATGACAGTTATCCTTTAACCCCTTAAGGACCGGGCTCATTTTCACCTTCAGTCACTTTATGTGGTGATAACTTTAAAACGCTTTGACGTATCCAGGCCATTCTGAGATTGTTTTTCTGTCACATATTGTACTTCATAACACTGGTAAAATGGAGTAAAAAAAAAAAAGAAATCATTTTTATTTATAAAAAAATACAAAATTTGCCCAAAAATTTGAAAAATTAGCAAATTTCCAAGTTTCAGTTTCTCTACTTCTATAATACATATTTAATACCTACAAAAATTGTTATTACTTTACATATCCCATATGTCTACTTTATGTTAGGATCATTTTGGGAATGACATTTTATTTTTGGGGGACGTTACAAGGCTTAGAAGTTTAGAAGTAAATCTTGAAATTTCTCAGAAATGTTCAAAAACCAACTTTTTAAGGACCAGTTCAGGTTTGAAGTCACTTTGTGAAGCTTACATAATAGAAACCACCCAACCACCCCATTCTAGAAACTACACCTCTCAAGGTATTCAAAACTGATTTTACAAACGTCGTTAACCCTTTAAGTGTTCCACAAGAATTAATGGAAAATAGAGATACAATTTCAAAATTTCACTTTTTTGGCAGATTTTCCATTTTAATATTTTTATTCCAGTTACAAAGCAAGGGTTAACAGCCAAACAAAACTGAATATTTATGACCCTGATTCTGTAGTTTACAGAAACACCCCATATGTGGTCGTAAACTGCTGTACGGGCACACGGCAGGGCGCAGAAGGAAAGGAATGCCATACGATTTTTGGAAGGCAGATTTTGCTGGACTGTTTTTTTTTTTTTTTTTTTTTTTTTTTTACACCATGTCCCATTTTAAGCCCCCCTGATGCACCCCTAGAGTAGAAACTCCAAAAAAGTTACCCCATTTTATAAACTACGGGATAGTTTTGTTGGTACTAGTTTATGGTACATATGATTTTTGGTTGCTCTATATTACACTTTTTGTGAGGCAAGGTAACAAGAAATAGCTGTTTTGGCACCGTTTTATTATTTTTTTGTTATTTACAACATTCATCTGAATCATGTGGTATTTTTATAGAGCAGGTTGTCACGGACGCGGTGTATACTTTTTTATTTATGTAAGTTTTACACAATGATTTCATTTTTTAAACAAAAAAAAATCATGTTTTAGTGTTTTCATAGTCTGAGAGCCATAGTTTTTTCAGTTTTTGGGCGATTATCTTGGGTAGGGTATGATTTTTGCCGGATGAGATGACGTTTTGATTGGCACTATTTTGGGGTGCTTATGACTTTTTGATCGCTTGCTATTACACTTTTTGTTATGTAAGGTGACCAAAAATGGTTTATTTAGCACAGCTTTTATTTTTTACGGTGTTCATCTGAGGGGTTAGGTCATGTGATATTTTTATAGAGCTGGTCGATACGGACGCGGCGATACCTAATATGTATACTTTTTTATTATTTATGTAAGTTTTACACAATAACCGCTTTTTTAAAACAAATAAAATGATTTTCTAGTGTCTCCATATTCTGAGCCATAGTTTTTATTTTTTGGGCGATTGTCTCTGGTAGGGGCTCATTTTTTGCGGAATGATGTGACGGTTATATTGGTACTCTTTTGGTGGACGTACGCCTTTTTGATCGCTTGCTGTTGTACTTTTTGTGATGTAAGCTGAAAAAAAATGTGTTTATTTAGCACAGTTTTTATTATTTCTGGTGTTCATCTGAGGGGTTAGGTCATGTGATATGTTTATAGAGCCGGTGGATACAGACACGACGATACCTGATATGTCTGTCTTTTCCGTATTATTTTTATTTATTTTTTTACTTAATTTTTGGAAAAGGACGCTTTTTTTTTTTTTTTTTTTTTAACTTGAAACTTAATTTGTTTGGTAAAACTTAAATTTTTATTAACTTTTGGTGTTTTTCACTTTATTATTTGTCCCACTCTGGGACTTCAACATTACAGGGTCTGATGCCTGTTTAAATGCAGCAGGATACATCTGTATTGTGCTGTATTGAACTGTTGGTGTCTTACACTGTAAGACGCCTAACAGTTGCCTGTTAGGCCTCCTAGGCCTCTGTACATGCCAGGCCCCAAACCTTGGAATGGCTTGGGGCTGCCATAGCAACCATCGAGTCCCCGCCACAGCAGCACAGGGACCCGATGTATGAGGTGAGGGAGCGCAAACCTCCCATATGCCGCGGTCAGCGCTGACCACGGCATATGAGGGGTTAATCATAATGCAGGGGGAGAGGAACGACTGCAGGACGAGAGCGCTCGTCCTTTAGCGCTAAGTGCCGGCGATTTAGGACGAGCATTCTCGTCCTGGGTCGTTAACGGGTTAATTTCCATACAGATTTATTAATGCCATAACCAGTACAAAGTGTTCCAGATAATGTAATTCCGGATCCAGTTTCCTGGTCTGCGCATGCGCCGGGACATAGGATGAGCTATTTTTGATCTTTAAATACCGGATCTGTTATTCCGGATGAGACGGGAGGAAAATCTAGCTTCCCAAGAAAAGTGATAATCTTTAATACATAAGTGCCTTAAAAGCCGACATACAATACATACATTTTCATTAGTGAGGGTCCACATTTTTGTGATCCGAAACGCATAGACATGTATGTATTGTATGTCGGCTTTTAAGGCACTTATGTATTAAAGATTATCACTTTTCTTGGGAAGCTGGATTTTTCTCTGGTTTGATTTTTTTTGCATTTGGCGCTTGGTTCCTGACGTCTATCCGCGTCTCCCTTGGATTTTGAACAGCTGCGTGTGAGCACTGCAATCTGTCTTTGTTTTATACCGGATGAGACAGATCCAGTATTTCACCGGATCCGTCTAAGGGCTCCGGAAAAACAAGCTTTCCGTTTTTACACGCTGGAACTGCCTGCCGGTATCAAAATAACACCATGTGAAAGCTCCCTTAGATGAGACAAGACCTCCGAGACCCATCCTAGGTCTTGTATTATCAGGTAGTCTAGAATAATAAAATAAATGTATTAGACATGTATATCTTTTAATATATCAGGTTTTTGATGTTGGTTAGTGTTTCTCCTGTTTGTCAATCACACAACCTTCGGTGACGCCACGGCCTTGGTTATTATTTACACTGGCTGCGTGCTCGTCTTTTAGACACTGACCTCAGGCCGGTAAAGTCAATAATCCCTCCTGTAATGGATGCACTGAATAGTTCTGTGGTTTATGTGCTATTACCTCAGTGCTTAGAGCAGATGGCATCGTGTACTTCACTACTCAAGCACAAGGACTCGTCAGAAAGTAAAACCTTCTCCATACCAGAAGAAATCTGTAGAAAGGCTCCTTTACACAGGCCGACACACCAGGCAGTTATCGGGCTCATCTGTTCCCAATAATTGCCTGCTAGTCAGTGGAGGTGCGAGCTGCATTTACATGTAGCCCTCATCTCCTCTGTATGAGGATAAGGGATTGCTGCTGCGATTGCTCGTCTTCACCGAAGATAATTGTTCCTGGGCAGCAGATCGCTGATTAGACAGCACAATCTGCTGCATAGAAACGATTTTTGATGCCAGCAACGACCGGATCATCTGATGAACGATCGTTTGCTCAGGTGATCACCGGTCTCTTTTGCACAAGCCATATTTCAGGGACAAGCATCTATACAAATGCTCGTCCCTGATAATTGGCCTGATTATTGGTCCGTGTGAAAGTGCCTTTACACAGGGCAATTATCAGGCAGGAGTGATTGTCTAGGTTTAAAGGGGTTGGCAAACAGGGGAGTCTTCCTTGTTTTATGTTCGGGGGCACAGATCCGGACTAAAGTGGGTGTAGTCTCCAAGGTCAGATAACCCCTTTTAGGTGACCAACAATTGGCAAATCTCGACCATGTTGTACTGTATAGTAATAATAGGCACGTTACACTTTAAAGTACCTGAACCTGCTCCTAAAACAAATGTTGTTATGCCATAACGACATATCAGAGGTTTTGATCTGTGGGGTCCGAGTGCTGAGACCCCTGGCGATTGCTAAAAGGAGGAGATAGAAGCACTCGCTATCCGTGCGGCAGGAGAAGGACTGGAGTTGGGCTCAGACTTCCCATTGACCCCCATCTTCTGCAGCGAGGAGAGGCGATGCGCTGAGTGTATTTTGTAGGTGTAATATCTAACCAGACAAACGCTGCGTCAGCCCGGCCGTATAAAGGAGTATTCTAGCACAGGGCTTTTATTACGTGTTTAACTAGACAGAGAAGCTTCTCTTAATAGGATTTTAAACCGTTCCTTGACTCCTCTCCCCAATCAGTCTGCTTTGTCTGCCTTCATGTGTAGCCTTACCTTGTAGGAAATGGCCCGGCCTAAGCTACCATCTTAAACTTCAAAAGATCGTATGCTGTTTAATGGTTTGCATTGCGAATGGCTACTAACGTGTGTGTTTTACAGGGCGCTCCCTTTAACGTCTGTTTGCATGTATTGTTATTTCCCGGTGCTTCAGGGCCCCATCCCCATCTTTTCATTGTAGCCGACAGTATATTCATGTTTGCCTAGACTGCGGTAACAGGACAGCATATTTGTTCATCACTCGGGGGCTGATTTTATTATGCTGATAGCCTTTTACTATCGTCGTCTGTTTTGTACATCCCGTGCGTTCATAGACTATGGAGCAGAGAGTAATGGCCATTGTCTTCATGTTATGTAGTTTACATTGGTGAACTTAAAGGGCTTCTGTCACCCCATTAAACCGTGTTTTTTTTTTTTTTTTTCCTTTACTAATAATCCCTACACTGCGATCTCATCATACATAAGCTAATTAATGATTTTCGTTCAGTAGAATTTGTTAAAAATCGATTTTTGAAATATGTAAATTACCTTGCTACCAGCAAGTAGGGCGGCTACTTGCTGGTAGCAGCCGCATCCTCCGATGGTAATGACGCCCCCTCTGCTTGTTGATTGACAGGGCCAGCGGACGGGATCTTTCTCTGCTGGCCCTGCCTGTTTTGATTCAATATCTGGCGCCTGCGCCGCGGCCGTACCTCTCTTCAATCTGCGCAGGCGCACTGAGAGGCGGCCACTCGCTCGGCCGCTCCATCCTCAATGCGCCTGCGCCGATGACGTCACATCTACACCCGGCGCAGACGCATTGAGGAGCGAGCGGCCGAGTGAGTGGCCGCCTCTCAGTGCGCCTGCGCAGATTGAAGAGAGGTACGGCCGCGGCGCAGGTGCCAGATATTGAATCAAAACAGGCAGGGCCAGCAGAGAAAGATCCCGTCCGCTGGCCCTGTCAATCAACAAGCAGAGGGGGCGTCATTACCATCGGAGGATGCGGCTGCTACCAGCAAGTAGCCGCCCTACTTGCTGGTAGCAAGGTAATTTACATATTTCAAAAATCGATTTTTAACAAATTCTACTGAACGAAAATCATTAATTAGCTTATGTATGATGAGATCGCAGTGTAGGGATTATTAGTAAAGAAAAAACAAAAAAACGGTTTAATGGGGTGACAGAAGCCCTTTAAAGGGATGTCTCCATATCTTATGGCTATTACATTAGTTTCTGATCGGTTGAGGTCTGACTTCTGAGACCAACTCTGATCCGGAGAATTTTGGGCTACAATCACTAGACTGGATGGATCTGTGTGGCAGTTCCCCGTACAGAAGATGGTTGTGGTGCTGCTGTGGCACTGATGGATCGGACAGGAGGTCCCCTACCCACTGATTATACTAGTGATTGTATAACTTCCAGGTGGGAACAGCCCTTTAAAGGGGGGCCTTTCATCAGTTTGCACTTTCTAAAATCAATACCTGTAGGCCAAGATTAGGAGATGTGATATCGCTATTTTTTCCCCCCTCATACTCTGCTCCGTTGCCCCGCTGTGCCCCACTTTTGTTTTGCCACCTTGTATGCTAATCAATAGCAATGGTACAGGGAGGAGTAGACGGCCGCGTTTCTCAGGGGGCGTCTACATCTCCTTGGCTGCGGAGCGGTCCAATTGCAGCGGTTGGCGTCGCAGCCATTCAGAAAAAAACTTCTCACTTTCTCCCTGACGGTGACCTGGACAGTTCACAGGGAGTAGGGGACGCCCCTTTAGAAATGTTTCTGTCTCCTTCTCCCTGTACCGATGCTATTAATTAGCATACAGGGCGGCAAAACAGAAGGGGGGGGGGGGGGGAACAGCGCCGCAATGGAGCAGCGTATGCGAAACGCGTAGACGTAAACTTGACCTACAATGCCAGGTATTGGTTTTAGAAAGTATAAAAATATGGAGCATGTCCTATTTTTGTCTGCGGTTGCGGACAAGAATAGGCATTCTCTATATAGCGCCGGCCATGTGCGGACCGCAAAACGCTTACGGCCTTGTAAATGCACCCTGTTCAGGAAAAAAAAAGGATCTGCTCTTCTACCCAGAAACACAAGCCGTGGATAGGGCTGAAGAGCCCATGAACGAGGAGAGGTGCTGTTTCCATGAGGGTAATAACGCAGACCCTTTTTACTAATCTGCGGCGTCCTCTTAAATTAGGAGATCTGCAAAGCTGAATTATTTCATGCATTTATAGTCACTAAGGCCCTGATTTATCAGGAGCGGCATGTGCTATGCCAGTCTTCATAAGGCCTGCCAGAGGAGGCATGGAATTCCTCGTCATAAATAAAATAAAATAAAAACATTTTTTTTTTTTAACATGTTCTTCTGTTGTCTGTTTTTTGGACAAGGATAGGTCATTTCTACAGGAAACTGTCCGCATGTACACGGTCAGGATTGCAAAACTGATACGGTTTTGTGCAAGAGGCCTTTGGCGCCGCGTCTGACAGTCCGCACTGCAAAAAAGTTGTGTATGCACTACTTTTTTGCGGTGCGGAGGCACAGACTGAAACCCGGAGTGCTTCTGTGGGCTTCCGATCCGTGCCTCCCTTCCGCACCGACCTTTCGGATTGCGGACCAATTCAAGTGAATGGGATGCGGGGTGCGCTGTTTGCAGGCCGCAATACGGCAACAGCCCTGTGCATGAGGCCTTAATATGAGTGATGGACGGAAATGGAAGGTGTTCTATTTGTATCCGTCGTTCAGTCCCTTTTTCCATTTTCCTCTGACAGAACAGAAATCTAGAAAACCCCATGGCGATGTGAACAAGCCATAAAAGTCCAGCTTTCCCATGGCCTTGGTCTGACGTTCCACCGCTCTATAGTGTGGCGTGCCTTTTTTTTTTTCAAGGTTATTTCATAGTAATGTGCGGTGTTTGCTGGCCTGTCTTCATTGCATGCTCCCAGCGTGTGATTCTCAGGGTTAATCCCGATAGTGATTAGCTAACGGGAGCTGGGCACTGGTCAAGGTTGTCTGGCGGTGCAGGGGTGGATCTGTTTTGCTGGTTATTAGCTCAAGGTTACTCTTACCTAACTGTGGGTGAAGGGTCTAACTTTTTTAAATAATGTACTGTATTTGATCGTGTGCGGCTTTTTCAGAGTTCTTTCTGCGTGCATTGGTTATAGTGTAATGTTGCTGGGTCTTCACAATTATTTTTGTTCTTGCTTATTGCCAATATACTGTATGACATGCAGCGTTATGTCAAAGGAAGTAACCCCTTCCAGGCGTATTCTGTCTCATCGCATGATTTTATCATGGCCTTGGGTGGCGCTCAGTAGGCGGGAGCGTATGAACATAATCTAATATTCACAGGTAGTACTGCTGTGTTGTGTGTTTTTTTTTTTTTTTTTTTTTTTTTTTTAATATCCAGGTTTCATATATTTATGAACGTACAATATACGTGTTTAGGTTTTATATCATTTCCATCTATTTAGATGCCACAAAGGAGCCCTGTGGCTGTGATTTCACCGGAGATATGACGTACACAAGGACGCTGCTTCGCCTCTCCGCTTGTCATGATTGGGGAACATTTATTGAATGTGTATGCTCTAAATATACAGTTTGTTCAGCCTTATACTTTTGGAGGCTGCAATTAAAGGGGTTTTCAGAGTTTTTAATATCAACATATCCTCAGGATAGGTCATCAGTATGTGATGGGTGGGGGTCTGACCCCGGGGACCCCCTGCTGCTCCGGTGAGTGTCACGGCCTCCTCGCAGCTTACCAAGCATAGCTCCGTGCATTGGATAGCGGCTGTTCTTTGTAACGGAGCTCAGCCTCGGCCGTGTGACTGATGAAGTGATGTCGCTGACCTCTGGAGAGGCCGTGGCATTTTCTAACAGTAGATATTTGGGAATCTGTCCCCCACCGATTACATTTAATAAGCTGTTCTGAGGATAGGTCATCAGTATAAAACCCCTTTTAATATATCCATATGCTGTGTATGAAGCCGTGCTCTGCTTTTTAAGTAGCTCTGGATAGAACCGAAAGTGCAGTGTGCAGCCCCCCACGGATCAATACTATCTCACTTTGACATGTCAGAAGTTTAGGAAAATGATAGGTGTCCTTTAATATACATACCGTACATAAAAACTGAGAACAGCTGCAGTGTAAAGGTGCCCAGACTTCAGATTTTAGCTGAAAACTATTCCTTCAGACTCCCACACGGGACCTGTGGAGAAAACCATAACCTGGTCCTCTCTGCTTGGTTCTGGCTCCACAGAAGCCGAAACCCCCCCCTCTTTTTTTTTTTTTTTTTTTTTTTTTTATAAAGGGATTGACAAAAAAAATACCTACATACCGTCCCAAATACCCTCTGTTTCAGCACCGCCGCTCTGATCCTCCCAGCTGGACCTGCTCATATGCTGCTGTGACTGCTGCAGCCAACCACTGGCCTCAGTGGTCTCATGCTGTATACCAGCACATCATCTCTGCAGCCAACATGACTGTTGCATTGGTGCTGCAGCGAAGGGTGTTCTGGACAGTGACTATTTTTTTCTTATTCTATTACCATTTTTTTTTATTTTGACATTATTTTTGTTTTATCAAAAAACATTTAACAATCAGTAAAGTTGTCCTATGTTTGAACAGAGATGCATTGTCATTGAATCATATGCAGAACATTATATTCATTGTCAATAGACAACCTATTCAAATGAGGCTGAAAAATAATCACAAGGTATATAAAGTAATAATAAAAAGGAGGGAATATAAAGTAACAAAAGGGAGGGAGAAACTAAAATAGGTGACCTTACCATGAGTTTGGTACAGATGGCTACCGTAACCTCTGTTCTTGTTTATACACGTCTCAGTATTGTAGAGAGATTTTATTCAAGGAGAAGTTAGGCCATACACTCCATTTCTTGATGAACTGGGGTATTTTGTTCATGGAAGAAGCTATTAGTTTCTCTGACGAGCCATTCGCTGATGGGTATGATTAATGAGAACGGAGGAGGATTGGATTTCTTCCAGTAGCTAGCGATTTTTTTAATCTGACATTAATTATTACAGGAGTGATCACCGTTCTGATCTCATATGGAAAGGAATCTAAGGCTACCTTCACATTAGCGGCAGCCGTCTCCAACAGGCTGTTTCGCCGGGTGAACAGCCTGCCGGGTCCGTGCTGCCGCTTGTCACCGCGTGCCGCCGGACATGTCGTATTGCCGTGCTCCGGCCGGACCTCCGCACCCCCCCCCCCCCCCCCATTATAGTGAATGGGGCCAGAGTGCACGTTCAGCGGAACGCGTGTACTAGCGGCAGCATGGATCCGGCAGGCTGTTCAGAAGGCTAGTGTGAAAGTAGCCTAAGTTTCGGATTCATGCTATTTTGACGGACCTGGCCATATGTTTAGGTTATAGGCCTAAAAATGTCATAACAGAATCCCTTTAAAGTCTGACATTTGGCATGACACTGGTGCATGGGCTGACTATATTATTGAACCAATGCTGGCTATTTGAATTTTTTGCAATAACCATTTATCTACCATAATGAGGTCAATTCTTGAGCATGTTTGTGTGGATGGGAGTAGAATGTGTAGCCACGCTCGTAGGCACGGAGCACTCTCCGCGTATTGTACAGATCTTCTGATAGGAGAGGCTGTGCAAATGGGGATGAGTGTCTAAAATCTGGATTTATCCATAATGGGTAGCGGGGATAAATGAAAATCTCTGCAAATAAGCAATGACCCCTGTTTTATGCTGGATATCTTTGATAATAAATCTTTAATGAAGGGAAGTTGTTGGTAAGGGTACTTTCACACTAGTGTTAGTGTGATCCGTCGTCGGAGCTGCCTGCCGGATCCGTCGATCAGTGTGACAACCAACAGCATTTGTAGACGGATCCGGCACTAATGCAAGTCGATGGGAATTAATGCCTGATCCGGCGACTGAGATCAGGCATTTTGGACGGACATAATACCGCAGGATACTGCGGTATTATGTCCGGCCAAAATGCCTGACAGTGACTGAGAGGAAGGCATACTGATGCAAACTGAACGGATTTCTATCTATTCAGAATGCATTGGGATATGCCTGATCAGTTATTTTCCGGCATAGAGTTCCTTTTGACGGAACTCTATGCCTGAAAAGAATAACGCAAGTGTGAAAGTACCCTAATTAGGGTCATATATGGTGACTAGTGTATATATTTTATTATTATTGTTGCAAACGAGAATAATACATCTTCCGTCTTGGTCCGTTACTTCTTTCTTTAACGAGTTGAAAAGCTCCGTTATTTTTATTCGCTATTGCTACCCCTTTTTTCTTCCCTGTGGCTGGATCGGTAAAAATATTAGTGAAGTTCTTGTGATGCAATCTAAAAGTATCCTCTTTAGTCTTTTGGGCGCATATGATATCGGATTTTAATAGTTTTGCTTCCTTCCAAAACATTGATCTTTTGAAAGGGCTATTAAGTCCTTTAGTATTAATAATACTAGAGATAGTGAAAACCATATTAGTATCCTCGATACAAAGAGTAAAAAAAATACGAATGTCATCGTTAAATAAATAAAACTGTTAAAAAATGTAAGGGGAAAAGACGGTAAATATACTGTAAAGGTTTTAACCATTAAACTAACTAACGGATTAAGGCTACTTTCCCACCTGCGTTCAGGTGTCCGCTCGTGAGCTCCGTTTGAAGGGGCTCACAAGCGGCCCTGAACGCAGCCGTCTGGCCCTAATGCATTCTCAGTGGAGGCGGATCCACTGAGAATGCATCCGTCTGCCAGCGCTCAGCCTCCGCTCCGCTCAGTGAGCGGACACCTGAACGCTGCAAGCAGCGTTCGGGTGTCCGCCTGGCCTTGCGGAGGCGAGCGGATCCGTTCCGACTTATAATGTAAGTCAATGGGGACGGATCCGCTTGAAGATGACACCATATGGCTCAATCTTCAAGCGGATTCGTACCCCATTGACTTTCAATGTAAAGTCTGAACGGATCCGCTCAGGCTACTTTCACACTTAGAAATTTTTCTAAGTTATAATGCAGACTGATCCGTTCTGAACTGAGCCTCCATCTGCATTAATATGAGCGGATCCGCTCGAACGCTAGTGTGAAAGTAGCCTAAACTGTAATTATAACAGATTAATCAAGTGTCCGGTTCTAAGTGAACCTACTGGATCCTCTATTTATCCAGTATATTACAGGGGGGAGATCAAAGAACTTAGTCGCTCCTTTGCTGCTCCGGGTACCTGAAACTAGAAAGGTTTAACTCGCAAGACCCCAGATGACTGCAGCCCGAGAGAGTCCCCATGAATTATGTCCATTCTTTAGAAAGCGTCGGCGGTCTCTTCTTTCGTGGAGATCTTGTATCTTCATCCAGAGTTACCAACGGCTATTTTTACTGTGGTGTTTTGTGTAAAAAGTCGCATTTATGGCATAAAGATGCGACTTTTTGTCAAAAAGTCACATTTATGGAAAGAAAAACCAACCTGTTGTGGGAACAAGTGATAGGTAAGTAATAAAACAGGAGACATATATATATATATATATATATTTTTTTTTTTTTTTATCTAAATATAAATATATATATATTTTTTTTTTATCTAAATATAAATATATATGAGCTAAATAGCAGGTTTCTGTCAGTAAAGTGACATTCAACATAAACGTCCCGAGTCTGAGACAAAAGATCCGCAATACGCTGCGGACGTGTGTGGACCCTAATGTGCATTAGTTCCAGACAGAATAGCCTCTTTGTTACATTCACTTCACGTTATGGAGGGGAAGCGGCTGACTATAGTGCAGCATTTGGCGGCTCAGGGTCTAATTTGTATTAATTCCGTCTTCTAGCACTTCATAGCTTCCTATATTAAACCATTGATCTCCCATGGTTGCGGAGCTCTCGCTTCTCTCCCTGTCCGCTGGCACCTTGATCTAATATTGCAGGCAAGGTGGAAAGCCCGAGGAGACCATTACATGTATCTGTCAGGGATGCGTCATTAATTAAGATATCATGGCCAATATTAATCACTGGGTTGATGGATCACAATATTACTTCATACATTATCATTATTCTGCCCCCCCCCCCCCTCCTTAAAAAAACAACAACTCACCCCTCTGGATAGAAAATTGATGTTTTTGCATGGAAAATGGGTCCACTCCAGTGTATGAGATGTTAAGCGGTTGACTCTTTCTATTTTCTTGTTGTTTTTCAGCCACATCAGGTCTTGCTAGCTTTCTCTTCCAGGTCATAATTAAAAAGTTATATCAGGAGGTCTCCATGGACTGCAGGCACAGATGTAGTATCTTCTTTGTGGTAGCTGTATATTGGGCTAACCAGTACAAGTATTGAAGATTAAGGCACTTTAGATAGCTGTCAACATCTGTTCCCTCCTGATATACACCCTTGGCTAGTCCAAGCATGCACGTGTTCCCAGTAGGGAGAAAGCTGCCTCCAGACTTCTACGATGATGATCTTAGAGATCCAAGGGTTAGCATAATAAAATCGTACCTGCCTGACATGTAGTGGGGAAGTCAGAACACCCCATACCCATGAGCTGGCCAACATTTAGTTATATGGGGCCAGGTTCAACTACCTGGCCACTCGGGAGGTTATCCCTCTGTCCAGTGCGTGCCACCTGAGGATAATCTGAAGCTTTATTCTCCTTTCAGATGAGGAAGACTTTGCTGTTTTGAAAAAGCCCAAGAAACCTAAAGAAAATGGAACTGCTGCTGTTTCTCCTCCTTCAAAGTCTCCTGTCACTAGTAACAAAACCCGTGTACCAGCCAAAGTTAAAACGCCAGAAAAACGGGTGTGTACATCGGCGATAGATTTCTTTGGAATGGGGAGCGTCAAGCGTTCTCACAAGAAGCTTGTGGAAACCAAGAAAGAGGAAGTAAGTCAATTCTATTAGAAGGGGTGGTCCAACTACAGTGGCCTCAGGAGTCAATATTTTCAACATACAAAGGACTTTTCTGACCCGTCGTAATTTGAAACCAGACTCAACATACAATGTCTCAGGCTCAGATCCAACCAATGAAGGCTACTTCTCTGGTAAACTAGCTGTATTAGTTGCTGGAGTAGTTAGCAGCTGTTCCTGACTGTTATATGTAAGGACTTATTTGATCTGTCTTAGTTATCTGCTTATTTTTTCTTAAATCTTAATTTTCTCTCCTCTTGGATGACATTTTAAGCCTTTGGAGCCGATTACTCAAGTTACAATGGTTTCAATGTACAATGGTCATCTTGGAACCAATCAATATTGTAACTTGAGTTACCACTGTATTTGTAAGTGATGACCTATCCTCTGGATAGGTCATCAGTGTTAGATTGGTGGGGGTCAGGCACCCGGGACACCCGCCAATCAGCTGTTTGAGAAGGCCCGGCACCCCTTTAGGCGTCACTGCCTTCTCGCTGCTTACCCTGGGGCCAGTGACATCACGACCATCTGTCACGTGGCCTGGGGGTATTTACTGGAATGGGACTGAGCTGCACCCAGGCCACGTGGTCGTGACGTCACTGGCTGGGGGGAAGCAGTGAGAAGGCAGCAGCACTCGCAGGACCCCCACCAATCAATGGCTGATGCCTTATTCAGAGGATAGGTCATCCGTTACAAATAGTGGGATAACCCCTTTAATTACACTATTAAAGTGTCTTCCCAGAATGACAACTTATTACCTTTCTGTGGACAGACCCATAGACTTTTAATTGAATGACATTGCACATTCTTGTTGGCTTTTCCCTTCAAATCGGGTATACAAGACTCTCGTTCTTGTGATTGTTGGTCATTCAGCGGACTGACCTAATATACTTTGAATAGGCGATAAGTTGCCATTCTGAGACAACCCCCCTTAACAGGATACAAGTCACTTTGAGTTTGGTTTTTAAAGGGTTTGTCTGTGTTATAGATGTGATGATCTATCCATAGTAAAGGTCATTAATATCAGATTGGTGGTGGTCCAAAACATAACACCCTCACCAATCCGTTTTTCTCAGATAATCAAATGAATGATTGAGCTGCAGTACCCAGGCATGTCCACTACATGGTGTATGGAGCTGTCTGGTTCCAGCTCCATCCTCTCTGTTAGTTTTAGTTCCTGCAGTTGTTGAGAACAGGTCATTGGAGGTGGTGTTGGGTCCCGGAACCTCACCAATCTTGTATTGATGACCTGTCCTTAGGATAGGTAATCAATATCTAGAAATCCAGTCAACTGCATTTTACATATTATTTTTTTTTTTCTAACAGCCTCGTAGAAGCACAGATGACTCTATGATGGATGATGAAGCTATTGCTAGAGAGCTGCAACTTGCTGAGGATGAAGCAGTGAGTAGTTGTTTTGTAAGAACAGCATAATATGGGAAATTATTTCTAGCCGTGTTCACATGAAGAGTGCATTTGGAAATCCTGATAATGCAGAATCTTAAGAAGAATCCCTAATTTGCGCCATCTCCACTTAGATTGACAGGACCAGACAGTAATGAGGTTTACACTGTCTCGTCCTGTCAAAGTGCAGAGGGTGCGGCAGCTGCAGAGAGCTGAGCCTTTAGGTGCAAAAGCAACGCCCCGTTGCTCCTAGAGGCTTATTTGCATATATTAAGACGGGCACATCAGCGGGCACATATGAACATGGGACCAACACAGATGCCTTCAGCTGCCAAGTGCACATGTAACAGGTCAGCCAGTGTCATAGGGACAAATCTGCTGACAGATGCCCTTTAAGGGGTAGTCCAGCTTTGGGAATTTTTTAACAGTTTTTGCACAGTGTTGTACTGGTTGAAAAAACGTATACTCCCCTTCTCCACGGTGCTTTGTCCCATCTCCCTTCAGTGGTCTTCCAGCCACCGTCCTGTGAAGCTTTGGATGGACAGGGGCTACAGCCAATGACTAGCCTCGGTGGGGACAAGTCCACAAGTGGAACATCACTGCTCGGTCATGTGTTTCTTGGGGACAAGTCACCTTTAAAACTAGTCTCTCCATCCAGAAGTTTACAGAATGGGGACCAGAAGGCCGCTGAAGGGGGCCGGAATGAAGCTGTGGGGAGCGGGTAAGTGTGAGTTTTTGAACAGGTACAACACTGTGTTGGGGTTTGTTAAAAACCTGTTTAAAGCCACCTGGATTACAAATGGTGCATGACAGCTGGGGGGCTCTAATATTTTACAATTCTTAATATGGGCTAAATTAGAATAGTATTTTCCTGCAGACCCCCGAAAAATGAAGACACGCTGAATCATTGTTTGTATTTCCATCAGTGACAAAAAATTGTGGTCATAATTTATGGCCACTCTTTGTGGTGGGACAGAGACTAGTGACCGTCTTAGTGGCCACATTTTGGGAACTTTCATAGTCCTAAATGGAGACCAGAAATGGTGTTTCTATTTGTGACTCTGTCCATATAGACACGATTATAAAAACGACATTAGTTGTGTAAAATTAGGCAGCAGAATTACCATTGAGAATTTGAATGTACTAAATCCGCAGGTATTGCAGTAGCAGCAAAGTCAAAGTTTTGCAATTCTCATTCACGCGCTGGTTGCAGAATTTTAAATTCAAATCATATCCATTTCCCGTCTGGATTCTACCTTTTAGCAATGCTGAGGGTGAAATCAGTGTCAAAATCCCAGTGTAACGGATTGACCACGTATTTTCCGTCCGATTTCCTGTCCCAAAGTACAACCTGTGTGTATGTACAGTGTAGTCAGTGACTGCTGCAGACAGTTATGGCTTCCTCGGTCACATATCTCATTACTGCCACCTTGGATCCCATCGCTGAGCAGCAATGTCACACAGACTTGGGACCATTGAGGCGTCTGCATCGAATCGCAGCTGATTCAAGAGCTATTTTTTATTTCATAGCTGCTGATGAAGCATCCAAAGTCGCTTTGTTCAAAACTTCGGAATAATACTGTACGGAGATGGAGATGGTGGCGCATATCTCAGGGAAAACAAGAGGCCCAGAGGCTGCCCCTGTAGATACATAATTGCAGCTTCCATCTATATTGGTAGGGCTCGCAGCTAAATCTCATGCCTGTCTCCTGGTATTATCGAACAACACTACAGCACCTACTGGAAACTGCGGCTAATCTCATTTATTATGGCTTTTTACTTGTGTCATTTTCCAGGTGATAAATCCCTGCCAGCACTAACACGTTTCCATCTCGCAGGGACTTTGAGTTCTCAGTATTGATGTTGATGGCAGATGGCCCGGAGCTAGGGCATTCTTCATCCGGCAGCCTAGCTATTGGATAGGTCATGGTTGTGGCATCGTTTAAATAGATTTGTTTGCATTTTCTTCTTCCAACCCATCTACCTGATTAGGAAATAACCAAGCTGACCTTGATCTACAGCCATTGCCTAAGCCTTTAATGGGTAACATGGTTTTATTTATGAGTCATATGATGAAACCTAGCAGGCACCTACTTATCTGTGACGTCAATCACTTTCAGGGTCTGCTGCCCTTTGAGCCAAGTGTGATGTATTTCTGAATTGTAATAGGTGGCATTATATTAAATAATTGCATCCTTCTGAGGCAGTGATGGTGAACCTTTTAGAGGCCGAGTGCCCAAACTGCAACCCAAAACCCACTTATTTATCGCAAAGTGCCAACACTGCAATGTAACCTGAACACTACAGTCCAGAATAGTATATCTTCCATGTACTTTATCATTTAGCTATAATAGCCCGACTACATTCAATACTCTGCCTGGGCCATACATAGTGCGCCCTGCGCTGTACATACTGTGCTGCCTGTGCCGCTCATCGTGCGCCCTGCGCTGCCTGTGCCGCTCATCGTGCGCCCTGCGCTGCCTGTGCCGTTCATAGTGTCGCCCTGTGCTGCCTGTGCCGTTCATAGTGTCGCCCTGCGCTGCCTGTGCCGTTCATAGTGCGCCCTGCGCTGCCTGTGCTGCTCATAGTGCGCCCTGCGCTGCCTGTGCCGCTCATAGTGCGCCCTGCGCTGCCTGTGCCGCTCATAGTGCGCCCTGCGCTGCCTGTGCCGCTCATAGTGCGCCCTGCGCTGCCTGTGCCGCTCATAGTGCGCCCTGCGCTGCCTGTGCCGTTCATAGTGCGCCCTGCGCTGCCTGTGCCGTTCATAGTGCGCCCTGCGCTGCCTGTGCCGTTCATAGTGCGCCCTGCGCTGCCTGTGCCGTTCATAGTGCGCCCTGCGCTGCCTGTGCCGTTCATAGTGCGCCCTGCGTTGCCTGTGCCGTTCATAGTGCGCCCTGCGTTGCCTGTGCCGTTCATAGTGCGCCCTGCGCTGCCTGTGCCGTTCATAGTGCGCCCTGCGCTGATGAAGGGCAGCAGAAGTCTTAGGCATATTGGTACACCAGGGGTCGGGTGCCCACAGAGAGGGCTTTGAGTGCCACCTTTGTCACCATAGGTTCGCCATTACTGTTCTAAGGTGTAGTAGCAGCAGCAGGTCATCACTATAGGGCAGGATTCCCAAAGAATGTCTTAGGAGTGCCATTGCTTTAGACACATTTTTCTAATTTGCCCTGCATGGCACATCTTCATCAAAAAGTGCATCTCTGGGTGCATCCAACCCACTGCACAAAGTGATACCTCCTTGTTTTTATAAGACATCAGTTATCTCCTTCGCTTATCCATCAGTCGTGAACATCACCTAGGCCTGGACTGGAAACCAGGGTTGTCACAATTTTAGATTACTCCATGTGTAAAAGTGTCTTCTACATGAGATAACAATTGGCCTTTTTTTTTTTTTTTTTTTTTTTATCATAGTTTGAAAAACAGCTCCACGAAGATGAAGAATTTGCGAAAACACTGGCCATGATAGACGATACACCTAGAGATAAGGTACCTCACCCCAGTTTACTGCCCTTCAGGGATAATGGATCAGGTTGGATTTTTCCTGTCCATTTCTATTTTACCATGTGAAAACCTGAAAATGTACCTCCTTGGACATTTCATCAGTGCCCTGAAGCATCTTTTTCCTGGCATCTATTTTATGCCTATGAACTGTTTTAATATTATTCGCCACAATTTATTTTGAATCGCCCTGTTTTAACTTTGAAGGCTGTGTACACCTACGGAGGCAATTTTTTTTTATGATTGCATTTTGCTCATTTTGGGTTAAAAATCATTTTTTCAATTGGTCTTTATAAAAAATATTCAGCCGGTCTGTCACAAAGTGTTAACTGTTTGTCTAGCTGTGCGAAGGTCATAAACACTTACTTAAGCCACATTCTTACCAGTAAGCTAAGAACTGAGCTATAATGAGTATTTAGAATGTCAGGGAGCAGAGATAAGGAGCCATCAGGTGAGCTGGCTGACGGAAAAGAGTGAAAATGCAGATCCTGCTATTAGAGCATTTCAGCCTTGTACAGAAAAAAAGGACTCCATATTTTTAATAAAGACCAATTTAAAAAAAAGATTTTTAGCTCAAAGTAAGTACAATGCGATCATAAAAAAAAAAAAATGCCCCAAAAGGTGTACATAGCCTTTAAGAATAATGTCGGGTATATTAGTACCACCACTTGGACATTGCTGGTCTACTGAAATCAGTTTAAAAATAACCTTTGTGCTAACAATTTTGTTATCGCACAAGTTGGTCATTTCTGCTATTAACAGTCCCTATATAATTATTATAGTGGCTCACCTATCTTATTTGACTATGGTAGGGGTGCTTAGTTTAAAGGTGACTCACCCAGTCACTGAGTTAATTGCATATATTTCAAAATATAAATAAATAAACAAGCACTCGCCGTCCACATCACATATTTAAACCAATTAGATAACAATACTTTTTAGATAAAAATACTATTTATTTAACACATATAAAGATAAAAAATATGTTGAGTGGAAATTCCCTTGTGAAATATTTCAATGCACAATGATGGAATTGAGTCAATGTCCTGTTAAAACTTTGCCATTCATATATACAGCCAGGTCCATAAATATTGGGACATCGACACAATTCTAAAATTTTTGGCTCTATACACCACCACAAGGGATTTGAAATGAAACGAACAAGATGTGCTTTACCTGCAGACTGTCAGCTTTATTTTGAGGGTATTTACATCCAAATCAGGTGAACGGTGCAGGAATTACAACAGTTTGCATATGTGCCTCCCACTTGTTAAGGGACTAAAAGTAATGGGACATAATAATAATCATAAATCATACTTTCACTTTTTAATACTTGGTTGCAAATCCTTTGCAGTCAATTACAGCCTGAAGTCTGGAACGCATAGACATCACCAGACGGTGGGTTTCATCCCTGGTGGTGCTCTGCCAGGCCTCTACTGCATCTGTCTTCAGTTCCTGCTTGTTCTTGGGGCATTTTCCCTTCAGTTTTGTCTTCAGCAAGTGAAATGCATGCTGAATCGGATTCAGGTCAGGTGATTGACTTGGCCATTGCATAACATTCCACTTCTTTCCCTTAAAAAACTCTTTGGTTGCTTTTGCAGTATGCTTTGGGTCATTGTCCATCTGCACTGTGAAGCGCCGTCCAATGAGTTCTGAAGCATTTGGCTGAATATGAGCAGATAATATTGCCCGAAACACTTCATATTCATCCTGCTGCTTTTATCAGCAGTCACATCATCAATAAATACAGGAGAACCAGGCGACAATCGTGTGTGCATCCGTGTTTTTTCACTGACCCATTGACTTGAATGGGTCCGCGAACCATTGTCCTTGAAAAAAATAGGACAGGCCCTATATTTTTCATGGACTGGAAACACGGATCACGGACGCGGATGACAAACGGTGCATTAGCAGAGTTTTCCACGGACCCATTGAAAGTCAATGGGTCCGCAGAAAATCACGGAAAACGGAACAACAGACACGGGACACAACAACGATCGTGTGCATGAGGCCTAATGATGGCTTGCTTCACTGATAGTGACAGCTCTGCGGATCTCATCTTGAGAGTTGGCAGCAACAGATTCCAAATGCAAATAGCAGACTGGAAATGAACTCTGGACCTTTTATCTGCTCATTGTAATTGGGATAATGAGGGAATAACACACACCTGGCCATGGAACAGCTGAGAAGCCAATTGTCCCATTACTTTTGGCCCCTTAACAAGTGGGAGGCACATATGCAAACTGTTGTAATTCCTGCACCGTTCACCTGATTTGGATATAAATACCCTCAAATTAAAGCTGACAGTCTGCAGTTACAGCACATCTTGTTTGTTTCATTTCAAATCCCTTGTGGTGGTGTATAGAGGCAAAAATGTTAGAATTGTGTCTATGTCCCAATATTTATGGACCTGACTAAGTAATAAAAACAATTATGGAAAGTTCAAAACAATCGATGCAAAACAATAACTCCTATATTAAATCCAATATATGTATAATGCTAATTATGTCACTCCTTCATCGTCTGCAGTAAAGAAATGCTGTAATCAATAATGGGTCCGTTCATACTATTGGCATTTTTAAAAGTATCCTCTTTTGATTGTTTGGCAGTACCTTTCTTTTTCTTGCAAATATAGATAATGTCTCTACTCACTTAAGATTTGTTTCAACAACTACACCAGAGGCGTCCCTCGTATACTCGCCCACCCTCGTATTGGTGTCGGGCGTATGTGTGCCGGCTTTCTGTGCAGCGGCCGCACTCCTGCGGTCTCGCGGTTAAGCTGGCGTCCCACGTGATGCTCCATCGCATGACCCGTGATGCACGATACGGAGCTTGTACTTCGTTTGTTACGTGATGCCTGGATAGGTGTTACACAGAACGTGAGGAGAAAAAAACTTCTTAGTTTGTCCTGAAGTGCTTTTTTGTTCTTGATTTTGCAGATAAATGGACAATGTAAATGGGTTATGGTGGGCAGTTGCGGTCTCTATTTGCGCCAGATGCGTTTCGAGCTGTTTCCACCAGATGGCCACTGAGGAACAGGTGGGAACACCTCGAATCCTTTTAAATATGCCAATAGTATGAATGGACCCATTTTTTTATTACAGCATTTCTTTACTGCAGACGATGAAAGAGTGACATAATTGGCATTAGGGTCAATTCACACGTCCGCAAATGGGTCCGCATCTGTTCCGCGCGGACCCATTCATTCTCAATGAGGCAGAACGGGATGCGGAGAGCACACAAAAAAATGTCCTATTCTTGTCCGCAATTGCGGCAGTTCTATGGGGGATGGCAGTTCCGCAATACACTCTGAACGTGTGAACGGCCCCTCTACATGTATTGATTTAATATGAGTTATTGTTTTGAACTTTCCATAATTGTTTTTATTACTTATATATGAATGGCAAAGTTTTAACAGGACATTGACTCAATACCATCATTGTGCAGTGAAATATTTCACAAGGGAATTTTTGCAAGTCCCACTCAACATATTTTTTTATCTTTATTTGTGTTAAATTAATAGTATTTTTATCTAATTTGTTTAAATATGTGATGTGGATGGTGAGTGCTTGTCTATTCATTTACATTTCAGCTTTTTTTCTTTTTTTTAAACTGTTAAAGTGTAACTGCCGTTTCATTTTTTATACCCTAATGGTATAGTACACCCTGCTGTAGAAGTGCTTTTGTGACTTTAAAATTTGATCATTTTTACCTGCTAATAACTCCCACAAATGCATGCTACTTTCCTATTCAGCAGCTCTCATCACACAGTGTTGCCATGTGCAGTCTGTCTTCTCAGTATTAACAAGAGAGATGAGCTCTGGGCCCTGACAGCCTGGAGCTGGGCTGAGGCAGAAAGTTGAGGGGGAGCACTGCTTTAGGCCAAATGCACACGGCCGTTTTTCACGGCCGTGAGCGGTCTGTGGAACCGCGGCCTGGATTCCTGCTGAGAGCAGGAGCGTACGGCATCATTGGTTGCTATGATGCTGTGTGCTCCCTGCTGCCGCCGCAATACAGTGATACACTGGTATGAACTGAATGCCGTGTGCATTCGGCCTTAGATGGTGATATCTTCTCAATGGTAGCAGCCTTTAAAATCAGCTTTTACTTTCAGCTTGATTCACAGCATCCTGATTTCTGTCATGGATATCTTCCTCAGTACTGAACAGATTTATGTCATTCTGGTATTGTCTGAAAGCTTTCAGACAATACAAAGCCCATATTTCTAGCTAGTACTAAACCAGAGATATAAGCAGCCCTTCCTCGTCAGTCTGGAAAAGAATGAGGGACAGCTGGCTATTAAGAGGTTAAAATAAATGCTTACTGATTTAATGTAATTGCAGGGCTTGTCTCTGGTTAGCTGTATGTGAGAATACACACTGCTCTGGGTACTGTGGGAAGTTATCTGCGTTCTGATTGGTCCTGCTAGTTCATGTGAGGAGAGCAAGGGCTTATGGGAAGTGAGGGAAATACAGGACGGCCTCAAGGAAGGGCAAAGATCACCACAGGAAGAGCAGCAGAGGCCATCTTAGGAAGTTGCTGAAATAGAGGCACAGAGAAATATGGTTGTTAAGGGCTGAATACAGACATCAGAAAAGTTAAAATTAGCTGAAAAAGAAAGCTTCATGAATATCTTCCCTTCAGCATCACATGTTAGGAATTTCATTTTTGATAGTGAAATGGCAGTTACACTTCAAAGGGGTGTTCCAGCTTTCTCTTACCCTGGGTTCACACCTGAGCGTTCTGAAAGGAGCGCTCTGTATGCGCGATTGTACCGGCGAAAGTCTATGTACGGGAACGCGCGACAAAACGCCCCAAAGAAGCTCATGTACTTCTTGGGGCGTTGGGCGTTTTACAGCGCGTAGGAACGCGCTGTAAAACGCTCAGGTGTGAACCCAGCCTTATTGAACACCTGGCACCCCCACCGGTCAGATGGAAGCAGAAGACTGTCCACTGTGTAGTGGCCATGCTGGTGTATTGTAGCTCAGCCTCTTTCAGCACAGCCACTACACAGTGGACAGTCTTCTGCTTCTGGCTTTGTCCATGGTTTACTTTCTGGCACCAGCCACTGCCCAATACAGCTGATTGGTGATGGTGCCAGATGTTGGACCCCCCTGCTGATCAAACGTTGATTGAACTATCCTCATCAATACCCAAAAACTGGAATATCACTTTAACATGCAACTGTCAGCAGATTTGCACATGTAACAGATCAGACAGTTTCATAGGTACAAATCTGCTGACAGATGCCGTTTACGTTCTATGTTTGTCTCTATAAGTTCCCTGTGATGGCTGGATTAAACCATCTGTTGTATGCCTGCCATCATTATATAGTATAGTTTCCATTTTTATATTGAGATGACATATTTTTCATATTAGTTGATCAGATTTAGGCCTCTTGCACATGTTCGTGCTGCACGAACACCGTCCGCAGCGGATCGCGGACCCATTCACTTGAATGGGTCCGCGATCCGGATGTTCCGCAAATAGATAGGACATGTTCTATCTTTTTGCGGATTGGAAGTATGGGACGAAACCCCTCGGAAGCACTCCGTAGTGCTCCCATAGGGTTCCGTTCTGTGCTTCCGTTCTGCATCTCCGGATTTGCGGACCCATTCAAGTGAATAGGTCCGCATCCGTGATGCGGAATGCTCACGGAACGACGCCCGTGTATTGCGGATCCGCAATACGGCCATGGAACGAACACGTTTGTGTGAAAGAGGCCAAATTCTAAATCAAGACACATGTTAAAATGGACCTGTAACCTCTCCTGACATGTTTTAGTAACGACTTGCATTCCCCATGTAATAACAATTCTGGAGCATCTATTCTCATGACTTACGTTGTGCTGTTCTTCTATTATTTCTACTAGAAGTATGTGAATAAAAGTACAACTTGGTATTAGTAGGGGGGTGTCCCTGCACAGTCTTACACCACCACCGTTGATTGGATAATGTCAGACTGCAAGCACCCCCAACAGGTAACACCCATCTGGACCCTTATTTGTATACTTCTAGAAGGAATAGCAAAGGAAAAGAACAACATACCGTCATAAGAATAAATGCTCCAGAATTCTTTACTAATACAGACGTTCCGGAGAGGTTGCAGGTCCTTTTTAATCTTGAGTGACAATTTTTTTTTTTTTTTATGATTTATTTAGGCACATAGAAATGGTGAAAAGAAGCAGACCTCTCCAGCCTTGAAAAAAAGCCCAAAGTCTGAGAAACCTTCAGGTACCAAATATGAGCAGACAGCTGCATGGAAAATCATTGAAGCAGACAGGCTGGGGACCTGGAGGGGGGGGACATATTTTTTTTTAACAGGTCCAGATACCTCATAGCCATTTTTTGCACACGTTAGTTTGGCAGCTATAATTATTTGTAGGGCATGCTGTGGTTTGGTGTTTTTCATGAATAATGCAGGTTTCTTTTTATATTATTTTTATACACATAATTTTTTTATTTATTTTTTATTTGGTTTTAGAACTTTTAAGCTTATAATTTGAAAAATGGTAAAAGATATCCTTTTTTTAACATTTTAGTTATTTTTCTCTGGTAATAATAACTTATTGCTCTAAAATAGACTTTTTTGTAGTCATCTTAGTGACCTGTAAATTTTGATACATTGCATGTCCACAAGGGCTGTGTGACCCTAGATAGAAAACATCAGCTCAGTCTGCTGCTGGAGCTTTCCAGTCAGTTGTGTCCAAAAGTTAAATATTTTTGCGCAAGCTACATTTTGCTCAAAAATGTGCAACTCTTCAAATTTTTTTACGTCACTCCTACCTCTTAGAAAAATAAAAAGGGGGGCTGTACTTAGCGGAAGATTGTGGCCACCTGCAGCTCAACAAGTTTACTTTCCCTTTCGTCCTCAGGCAGTACACAAAGGGTTAATATTGCACCAGAAAAAGGCACACCGCTCAGGTTTATGGCAGCTATGAGCTTGAGTAGGTTTGATTTTCTGGTGCACAGACTACCCAGAAGATGCGTCAAATGTATTAAAAGGCCTGCTCCTCTTAATAAATTTGGTGTTTTTTACTCTAGCATATATATATATTTTTTAAGTTAAAGGGGTTTTGCCATCACAGACAATGGGGGCATATCGCTAGGATACCACCTACACGGAGAACGGAGCCAGGAAAGTAGTGGAGGGCACATTGTGCACGAGAAGCTGCCTTCCATTTCTGTGGGGCTGACGATTAATAGCCTTTGGCCCAATAGAAATGAATGTGAGCGGGGGCTGCGCATGTGCGGTGCACTCCCGTTCACTTGTATGGGAACAGCAGGGAGCAGCGCTTGGTGGTTCTCGTAGATGCGGGTCCCAGAGGTGGGACCCCCTTCTATCAGACAATGGGGGCATATCCTAGCGATATGCCCCTATTGTCTGTGATGGAAATACCCTTTTAAGACTGGAGTGTGAATTCCTCTCCAACTTAAAGAAGTTGTTCTGACAAAAGTATTCTACATTTTTCAAATCGGCACTTGAATCTGAATACATTTGTAGTTGCATGTCATTAAAAATGTAGTATAGCAAGTGAGGTAACCGATAAAATGTGTCTGCATAGCGCCCTCTGCTGTTTCTTCTTTTCCTTATCACATTGTCCTCCTCTCTGAGGTGCTTATATATGCTCAGTTCTATCCTTCAACTGTCACCGGCTGTAGCTACTGTTTGAAGCTGGGACAGGTACAGGGAGAGAGCTGCAGCAGGAAGGACAAGCCCCCTGAGTAGGGAGAGGGCTGCAGCAGAAAGGACAAGCCCCCTGAGCAGTGATGGGGAGAGGGCTGCAGCAGAAAGGACAAGCCCCCTGAGCAGTGATGGGGAGAGGGCTGCAGCAGAAAGGACAAGCCCCCTGAGCAGTGAGTGATAGGGTGAGGGCTGTAGCAGAAAGGACAAGCCCCCTGAGCAGTGATGGGGAGAGGGCTGCAGCAGAAAGGACAAGCCCCCTGAGCAGTGATGGGGAGAGGGCTGCAGCAGAAAGGACAAGCCCCGTGAGCAGTGAGTGATAGGGTGAGGGCTGTAGCAGAAAGGACAAGCCCCCTGAGCAGTGATGGGGAGAGGGCTGCAGCAGAAAGGACAAGCCCCCTGAGCAGTGATGGGGAGAGGGCTGCAGCAGAAAGGACGAGCCCCCTGAGCAGTGATGGGGAGAGGGCTGCAGCAGAAAGGACAAGCCCCCTGAGCAGTGATGGGGAGAGGGCTGCAGCAGAAAGGACAAGCCCCCTGAGCAGTGAGTGATAGGGAGAGGGCTGCAGCAGAAAGGACAAGCCCCCTGAGCAGTGAGTGATAGGGAGAGGTCTGCAGCAGAAAGGACAAGCCCCCTGAGCAGTGATGGGGAGAGGGCTGCAGCAGAAAGGACAAGCCCCCTGAGCAGTGATGGGGAGAGGGCTGCAGCAGAAAGGACAAGCCCCCTGAGCAGTGATGGGGAGAGGGCTGCAGCAGAAAGGACAAGCCCCCTGAGCAGTGAGTGATAGGGAGAGGTCTGCAGCAGAAAGGACAAGCCCCCTGAGCAGTGATGGGGAGAGGGCTGCAGCAGAAAGGACAAGCCCCCTGAGCAGTGATGGGGAGAGGGCTGCAGCAGAAAGGACAAGCCCCCTGAGCAGTGATGGGGAGAGGGCTGCAGCAGAAAGGACAAGCCCCGTGAGCAGTGATGGGGAGGGAAGTGCAGCAGAAAGGACAAGCCCCCTGAGCAGTGATGGGGAGGGAAGTGCAGCAGAAACGACATGACCACAAGTAAGGACGCACACCGTGAGCTGCCAGCCTGAAAAAAATAAATCCATTGAATGGGGAGATTTTTTTTTTTTTACATTATTCATGGGATAACCCTTTTAATGCCTTTCTACTCTGTAGCCAGGACAATAAGCCAGTCAGATGCATTAACAGCAGTTAAGAAAGAAAAGGATATAAAAGAGGAGACCAAAAAGGCTTCACATGCACAGTCTGAAAGTTCATCTTCAGCCAAAGAAAAGTCTTCTCCGGTCAAGAGCAGCTCCAAGCTAGCTCTAATGAAAAAGAAGGATGAAGTTCAGGAAAAGGAGGTGGAGATATCGAGCCCGATTACTAAAACCAAGGTTATATCTCCAAAGAAGGAAGAGGTGACACCTGTGAAAACATCTCGGAAATCAGAGGTATGACTTTTATACGATTGACACGTCACGGAAGGCTGTGAACTTGGGTCCGATTTAGTGCCAATATATGGTCATCAGTTTCCACTTAAAGGGCAATGACATTTATCATGTAGAGAATGTTAATACAAGGTACTTACTAATGTATTGTGTCCAGGGGTGAACCTAGCCTTTCTGCTGTCTGAGGTTAAAACTAAAAGGGGCGCTCCCCCCTCCACTCCCCGATGCCAATTTTTTAACCTAACCCCTTTGCCACAATGAAAGCGCTCATTGTCCATGGCTCTTCGGCTGCCCCCCTCTTGCCCCTTTCTGGTGCCTCACCTGGCCTCATTGGTGGTGCACCCCTGATTGTGATTGTCCATATTGTCTCCTTTGCTGGCTTGATTCATATTTTCATCACATTATACGCTGCTCGTTTCAATGGTTACGACCACCTTAAAATCCAGCAGCAGTGGCCATGCTTGCACATTATAGAAAAAGGAAAAAGCCTATGCGCTCGCTTCGTTGGTCCTGGCCATCAGAGTATATATATATTCACTTCGGTAGATGATGAGGCACTGCTGGTCAATAAGTTGAAGGGAATCTGTCGCCACAATTCTGGGTTATGTCCAGTAATACATGAGTAGTACTGCAGAGTGCTGTCAGCAAACAAAGCTGCACTGAAAATAGTCAGGACTGTTGTGCTGTGCCAAAAATACCGGAGCAGTCCTGGCAGTGTATTTCGGCACAGGGGGCAGTAGGAAAATAAAAAGTTGCAGTCGGGAGCACTACAGCACAATAGCCCAAAATCGTGATGACAGATTCCCTTCAAGGTTCATGCAGAGGTTGATCCAATAAATGGATTTTGTGTTTCTAAGGAAACAGATGAGTTGCTGAATCAATACAAGAACATACAGCACAGGGGCCGTATTACTATGATGTCCATGTGCGTCAGTAAACATTCCAGAAAGAAATTAATCTTGGTGGTGATTGTGTCGCCCTCTGTCGTGTGCCGATGTGCTCTTGGTTATGGAGTAGATGACTTGAATCCAGAATATATTTGGGATTCTGATGAGCAATGTAAAGCTGATCCGTGTTCCTCCTGCAAAACACAGACAATGTTTCCTTTCCAGTGGATTGCCCACGGGTGGCGTTCATGTCCTGTCCTTATTTCTTGCAGACCATTCATCTGAATGGACAAGTCTTGCATGAAAATCGAACTTTCTCTGCACTCACCATGGTCCTTGTGGAAAGTCGGACATGCGAATTGGTCCATTGGCTATAATGGGTCAATGTTCAGTCCGTGTGCTGCCTGTTCTACTTTGGACAGCGCCCATCACATGATCATCGCTCTTCGGAATGAGCTCTTATCGTTTTCATAAATGATTGTTTTCTTTGCTCCACAGTCCAGTCCTGAAGACTCTGAGAAAAAGCGTGGGAATTATACTGCATATAGGAATTACCTGAATCGAGAAGGCCCAAAAGCTCTTGGTTCCAAGGAGATTCCCCAGGTAAGTAAGACACATTGGCAATTTACAAGGTTTTCCTATTAGAGGGGTTGTGAACCTTTTGTGGGGGATTGGCACACCTCCCTCTTGGGCAGACCTGTGAAGAGAAGCATACTTACCTGCTTCCCACTCTTGGCTGCTATGCTATGCTCCCAAGATGTACGCTTCCATTTAGATACTGCTGCAGCCAATCGCTGGTCGCAGCAGTGACCTTCTCCCCTTGTGTCATGTGACTATTTGACATGACTGAAGGGGAAGAATGTCAAACTGGCATCAAGATGGAAGTTTATACCCTGGGAGTACAGTGGAGCAGACAAGGCCGGAGAGAGCGTGGAGCCAGCACTGGGAAGCGGGTAAGGTTGCTTTCCTTCATAGGCCTCCCCAAGGAAGGATGTGTTGCCAACCCATTTCCCAGCCCCCCCTTTCTCCTCCCCCAGAGGTTCACAACCCCTTTAAATACTTTCCTGGCATAGCAACCCCCAGATAGGTCATCAATATCAGATAAGTGGGGTTCCGACACCCAGCAACCAACCAGTCAATTGTTTGCAGCAGGAGTCAGAAACATAACAGTGGACAGGGCATGGTTGCCTTTCTGCTCTGTACTCTGATTCTGGCTCTGTCCAGTGTTGTGTGTCTGGCATCTGCCGCAAACCGTTGATTTGGTTGGGTGCTGATTGTCAGACCGCCACTAATCTGTTGTTGGCGACCTGTCTCGAGGATAAGTCCTCAATATTTACAAGGTGAAAACCTCTCGAAAGGGGTTGGCCAAGTAATTACAAATTTGCCCCATGTCGTCTAATGTTTCATTTTGTAACCAGAGAAGTCCTTTAAGGTCTTGATTTTTTCCTGTGACTTTCATGCTGTCACATGTGTTCTGGTTCTAGGTATTGAATTTGAAAATGCAGCTTATGGGCCAAAAAGTTGTGTTCACCCCTTTAAAAGCCAGCACCGTTTTGCCTTAGTATTGTCTTCATAATGTTGTCTGTAGAGCCCTCGTCTGTACACTGTGTATCGATGCATTACAGATCCCCTGCTGAGGTACTGGAGCCATGCTATACCAGACCTGCGCTGTACTTACCTGTGTCTCTACTTAATAGGTTACTATTTCTATAGTATGTGTTAGCCAGCAGGAATGTCATTTTTATAACACATTCCTGAATTCCCGGTGACATGTCTGTAATTCTTGTGAAATTTCTGATTTCTTGTCAGGGGGCAGATAACTGCTTGGAGGGTCTGACGTTTGTCATAACTGGGGTCCTGGAGTCCATAGAGCGAGATGAGGCCAAGTCATTGGTAGAGCGCTATGGGGGCAAAGTAACTGGAAATGTCAGCAAGAAGACCAACTACCTCATCATGGGCCGTGATGGTGGGGAGTCCAAACGTGAGAAGGTATGATACAGGGATGCAACACACAATGTTTATGTGCCTGTCATAGTAACACATGTTGTAAGGCTGAAAAAGACATCCGTCCATCCAGTTCAGCCTGTTATCCCACAAAAATCTTCCCCCATCCCCCATGAGGTAGGAGCCAATTTTTCTCATTTTAGGGGAAAGAATTCCTTCCGGACTCCAATCAGAATAACTCCCTGGATTAGCGACCCCTCTCTAGTAGCTATAGCCTGTAATATTATTACACACCAGAAATACATCCAGGCCCCTCTTGACCTCTTTTAGTGAACTCACCATCACCACCTCCCCAGGCAGAGAGCTCCATAGTCTCACTGCTCTTACCGTAAAGAATCCTCTTCTATGTTTGTGTACAGACCTTCTTTCCTCCAGACGCAGAGGATGTCCCCTCGTCACAGTCCTGGGGATAAATAGCTGATGGGAGAGATCTCTGTACTGACCCCTGATATATTTATACAGAGTAATTAGATCTCCCCTCAGTCATCTTTTTTCTAAAGTGAATAACCCTAATGTTGATAATCTTTCAGGGCACTGTAATCCTCCCATTCCAGTTATTATTTTAGTTGCCCTCCTCTGGACCCTCTCCAGCTCTGCTATGTCTGCCTTGTTCACAGGAGCCCAGAACTGTACACAGTACTCCATGTGTGGTCTGACTAATGATTTGTAAAGTGGTAGGACTATGTTCTCATCACGGGCATCTATGCCCCTTCTGATGCACCCATTATCTTATTGGATTTATTCGTTCTGTGAGAAGATTTATAATGAATGCAGTAAGAGTTCCTCATAGCACCAGCTGCAACTATTATATTATCGTTATCAGCGTTTTCTAGGAAGTGATCTCTTTGTTCCTGTGAGGAACTGTTCTGGTTTTATAACTATCATTTCTGTTCTGCCCCCAATTTATTACATGCCCTCTTATCTTTCCCCTGGTTTGGCCATATAACAAGAGATTAATATGTGATTTCAGTCCCCAGCAAAAATGCTGCACTTTCACAAGCACTAAGATTTATGCGAGTATTGAATATCTTTCATTATAAATTTCGTGCCACGCATAGATACTTAAAAGTGAATTTGTCAACAGGAAATGCGCTATTAAACCAGGCACTATTGGGGGTCATTTATTAAACAGAAATGCGTCTAAATTAGGCTTATTTATTTGTGGCGCAAAGGTTCTGCGACTTCTCCCCGCTGACGCCAGGTCTGAAAAAGTTGGTGGTGAAGGGCACGGGCCGGAAGGCCTGTCTCATTTTACGCCTGTTTTAGGTGTAGAAAAAGGTCTAAATGTAAGACCGCTAGGAAGCGGTCTTACATGTAGAAGAGGCAGTGCATCCGCCGCAGTTATGTACAGGCCTGCGCCCCTTCAGAACTCCGGCAGATCCACCGCCAGGTATAGTGCTTATTAAGACTGGCATCTAAAACGCCGGTCTTAATAAAGGTGCCTGGGCCGTTCCGCTCCCCAGCCTGTGCATCTTACGCTACTCTGCTAACCAGCAATAAAAGCATCAATGAAGATTGGACCCTGGTGAGTGCCGCGTGTCTGTTATCTACATTCCTTGTGCCCCTATGTCTTGCAGGGCTAGAATGAATGTGATGATGCTTTTCACTTAGTGACCTGTTGCTTTCATTTCAGTACTTTTACTCTATATGCAAATGAGCAGTTAAGTGTCCCACGGGCGGACCCAGGCTATTCGGTGGGCCCTTGCTCTTTTGGCTTCCTCTGCCCTCCCCTCTCCTTCAGTGACAGGCCCAGGTTCCATTAACTGTCCGTTTGCGCATGCGCAGATCGTCAAAACTCAGGAACGCCTCCTCACGTCATTAGCAGTGCGACCAAAAGTTTGGAGGTAGGGGAATGTAACGTTACGCCGGCTTTACTTTTAGTGTAGGTTCACACGTGGTGAATACACTGCGGATGGTAAAGCTGGATCGTGTTACATTATGAGCAAAGTGGATGACATGTAAAATTTCATCCATGTATTGCGGAAAATATCCACAGTGGAAGTTTTGGGACTTTTATATCAGGAGAGGCCATCAGTATCAGACAGATGGGGGGGGCTGTCGGTGCAGGCCGACATACTGCGGGTTGGCCGCCATTCACTGCGCAGTGGACAGAACCTTGTGCTTCTGGCTCCGTCTGCTGTATAGTTTCTGGCGGGTACTTGAAAAGTTCATTGGTGGTGGGGCTGAAGTTGGACCCCCTCAGATCTGATATTGATGACATATCCTGCAGACAGGTTTAATATTTAAGTCCCAGAAGTCCCAGTTTCCCCCTTTACAATGTATCCGGTGAAATCTTCAGCAAAATCTGTGACAGTTCCACATGTAATGATACATTTTTTGCAGTATGTTTCTTCAGCAGTCTCGGCTAATTTCTTAGGGTCGGAGGTTTACTAGTAGCAAGACCCCAGGTAGCCAGCACATTATCAGGGATGATGATGATGACTTATGTTTGAGAGTATGGTCCTTGTCTGCCTCCTGACTTCTGTGCAGGGGTGGACTGGCCTTAGACCCTACAGGGAGCCACCAGAGCCCCCCTCAACGCCGCTGGTCGGGTACACAACGATCTGATGCTCTCAGCATTAATTAGTGCTAGGAGCCACCAGGCCAACGGACGCAGATGCCCTCCTGAGCTCAACTGTATTACGGTCCTCAGAGATAAGGGACAGTTTAATGCTGTGGTGAGGGCAGCAGTATGTTGTGCTCTGTAGTATTTGGTTCTGCTGGGGCAGTGTATTGTGCTGCTCTGTAGTATTTGGTTCTGCTGGGGCAGTATATTGTGCTGCTCTGTAGTATTTGGTTCTGTTGGGGTAGGATATTGTGCCGCACTGTAGTATTTGGTTCTGCTGGGGTAGGATATTGTGCCGCACTGTAGTATTTGGTTCTGCTGGGGTAGGATATTGTGCCGCACTGTAGTATTTGGTTCTGCTTGGGCAGTATATTGTGCTGCTCTGTAGTATTTGGTTCTACTGGGGTAGGATATTGTGCTGCTCTGTAGTATTTGGTTCTGCTGGGGCAGTATATTGTGCTGCTCTGTAGTATTTGGTTCTGCTGGGGCAGGATATTGTGCCGCACTGTGGTATTGGGTTCTGCTGGGGCAGTATATTGTGCCGCACTGTAGTATTTGGTTCTGCTGTATAGCCATCAATGAACACCATAGGCAATGTAATGATTGCCGGTTATTGTCCCCCAATATGCCCATACAATTAAAATGCAACAATATTAATGGCATACAGCAAATGGTGCAATGGGAAAAAAATAGAAAAACTGCCAATTCGCCATTTTTTGTCACTTCAACTCACCAAGAATTTTTTTTATAAAAAGTGATCAAAAAGCCTTCAAATTGGTATCACTGAAAGGTACAGATCGCCCTGCAGGAAATAAGCCCTCACTCAGCCCCGTAGATATAACTACAAAAAGGTTTTCGAGGGGTCAGAATATGGAGATAAAAAAAAATTTTCTCAAGGGTTATTTTTTTTTTTTTTTTTTGCAGTATTAAAACGCAAGAAAAATGTATACAAGTGTGGTATAGTTGTAACCGTACTGACCTAGAGAACAGTGTAACCCCCCCCCCCCCCCAAAAAAAAATAAAAACTGTCAGAATTGCGTTTTTTTTGTTTTTTTCAATTCCATTCCTTTTTGGATTTTTTTTCCTGCTTCCCACTACATTGTATGCAACCGTAAATGGTGCCATTAGAAAGTACAACATGTCCAGCAAAAAATAAGCCCTTTATAAGGCTATATGAATGGAAAAATAAAAAAGTCAGGACTATGGGAAGGCGGGGAGTGAAAAACGAAAACGTGATAATGGAAAATCGCAGGGTCCTCCTAAGGGTTAAAGGAAATTTTTTTTCATTAGAAAGTGACCTGTTGTTAAAATCATGTTTTATGTTATTTTAAAGAATTTTGATGATTTTCATTTTTAACCCTTAGAATACCAGAGGGTTTTGCATTTTTATTTTTATTCTGAAATGCAGAAGAAAAGGCCTCTTTCACACGGGCGTCCCGGATTTGCTCCGGATGCGTTGCGTGTGCATTGCGGGAAAACCGTGCGAGTAGGCACGCAATTGCGGTCAGTTTTGACTGCGATTGCGTTCCGCGTTTTGCACGTGCATGAGAAAAAACGGAATGTCGTTCCCGGACTTTTTCACTGAAGTTCGAGTTTAGGTTAGGTGTTCTATTCATTTTATTATTTTCCCTTATAACATGGTTATAAAGGAAAATGATAGCATTCTTAATACAGAATGCTTAGTGTCTTTGGGTCAGTAGGTTAATAGCGATACCACTTATGTATAGGTTTTGTATGTCTAAATACTGTAAAAATAAATGTAAACTTTGAAAAAAAAAATATATATGGGGTGGGGGCTTATTTTTTGCGGGACAATATGTTGTTTTTATTAATACCATTTTAGAGTGTGTGACTTTTTGATCACATTTTATTACTTTTTGGGGGGTAAAAGAAGCAATGAAAAAATAGTAAATTGCCCATTTTGACCCTTTTTTCCGTTACGCCATTCGCCATATTGGAAAAATATTCAGACATTTTAATAGTGCGGGCGTTTTTGGTTGCGATGATACCCATGATGTTTATATTTTTGTTATTTAGGTATTACAATTTTTATTTATACTGAAAGGGGGGATTTAAACCTATATTTTAATTTTTTATTTTTTTTTATTTTACTTTTTTTGTAATATTTTGAAGCTCTTATATGAGCGTACAAAATGCATTTTTTATTTTTAACAATTATGGATTTTTAAAATGCATTTTTTACTGACTATTGCTCATTTCTTCTGTTGGCCAGTCCACCCCTGCACAGACGAGTCAGGAGGCAGACAAGGACCATACTCTCACAAACATGAATACCCTCTGCCTCTTTAGTGAGACTGAGCGCATTTAAATCAATTACCGGCATCCTCATTGGCAGGGTGTTCAAATACTTCTGTTCCTCACTGTATATCAGATGACTACATCAGTGGATGGTCATACATAATATTGAATTCTGCACATAGGAATAACACTTTACATTTTACGTATAGAAATTATTATGAATTTTCAGCTTTTTTTTATGTCTTTTTACAGGCAGAAAGCTTGGGAACAAAGATCATTGACGAGGATGGCTTGTTTGATTTAATTCACTCTTTACCTGGAAAGAAATCCAAGTACGTTATAGCAGCAGAAGCTGAGGTAAGTGCAGCAGAAATGCCCAATTATATAACCAATCTTGTATTTAAATGGGATTTGTGCCGACTTCCCATCAGAAAGTCACTGTTGGCTATGGATTGTAATAGCTGAAGAAGGTTTCTCACTCGTGAAGTCCAAAGGGGCACAGCCTCTTAATTTTAGCAAAAAGTACCACATGTTGACCCCTCGTTAATCAGACGTTTATGGCATGGCCTATAAATATGTCATAAGTGAATGTAGGTGCAAAAGCAGAGGTGTCTAAGCCTCTGGTTGCATCTGCTTTAGATCCAGCAAGGCTCTGTTCAAAAATAAATTAATGACCAGACACAGCCCCTTTCAGTGGCCACTGCAGGTGAAACATGGTATTACATGGAGGATCTTCAGAGATGAATGGACCTTCATTTGATACGTGGAAGCCTATGGCCGTTCTGACTCATGCAGGTCTTTATGATGCCCACATGTCTTAATAGAGCATATGGACAGGGGAAGTCTTCATGAGGTAACATCTTTAATCTCTTGTTCTTCATTGTGACTTGGATCGGTAGGATACCATGCTCTTTGTTAGTTACATGTCTCTTGTTTTGGCTGCTAATCAGATGAAAACCAAAGTTAAAGCCGAAAAGACCCCAAAGAAGGTAACCAAAAAGCCTAGCCCAGTAAAGAGGACATTAACTCCTGAGAAGAGACAGTCACCAAGAGCAAAGAAACTAGCGGTCGAGAAGACAAATGACGACTGGAAGATGAGCATAAAGCAGGAGGAGAAACCTTGTTCTGTTAAATCTCTGAACTTGCCGCTAGTCAGTGGTAAGACAGAGAGCTTACTCTGGGTTGATAAATACAAGCCAACTTCTGTGAAGGCAATCATCGGGCAGCAGGGAGAACAGAGCTGTGCCAACAAACTCATCCGGTGGCTGAAGGACTGGCACAAGAATCACTCCACTGAAGACAAGAAGCCTGCAGGTAAAGGGCATTGTATATTGGGTCAAGTGCTGTAAGGCGTGACACATTTTATGTAAGTGTAGGTATATTTGTCTCCTGAGAATATATTGGTTACAGGGGTAGGACCCCCACCGATGTGATAGTTATTTCCTATCCTGTGGAGAGGGGATAACGTTTTGTAACCGGAATACCCTGGTTGAGGAGTGACAGATGCTGGTAGGAGTGAGTACCTGGCCGATGAACATATGCGAGGCAGGCAGTAAAACCTGGTCAGCAGGCCCTTACTTTCTAGTCACTGTGAGATAGGAAGTTGGTGTGATGCTGGTAAGCTCAAGGCACCACATTCATGTCCATTCCCTAGGAGCGTCTCTGTAACGTCAGGGGTTGCCTGGACAGTCTCTCGCCCTCCTGATCTGACATCAGGCATGGAGAGACACAAGTGCACCCTGAACAATCAGGTTGTCTATGCAACTGTTCAGACACCTATCAAGTATTGTGCACACATCCTATTCTAGATAATGGAATGTGTGCACCATACGTGTTGGGAGTCCTCATGCTTTGGCCACAAGACTGGCAGGCGTGCACTTGGGCTTCTCTACACCCTGTGTCAGATGAGTGGGAGCGACTGCCTGGACGCTTGCTTTACTCTATCTTTGGAAGACAGACCTCTTCTCTCATGTTTCACTGGTGGTTGGTGCCTTTGGTGGACTTACCATGTTGTATTTAGTACAGTTCTGCTTTTGCAACTAAATGTCACTATATTATTTCAGTAAAATATAGCAAATTTGGGGGCAAGGACGATGGGTCATCCTTTAAAGCAGCCCTGCTGTCTGGACCGCCTGGTGTTGGAAAAACCACTACAGCTGTTTTGGTGTGCGAGGTAAAGGTTTAGTTTTTTTTTTGTATTTTATTGTATTTTCCGAAATGTCTGTTTTAGTAAGTACTCGCATTTCCCATAAAATTATAACTTCAGCGCATCTTTCCTTTTGCCATTCTTGTTATTCCTCCTAGAAATGTCTAGGCATGTCAATGAGGCATGTCCCTACAGAGTCTGATACTATCCAGTCAGTGCTGACTGTTGGGGGGACACCTTTCTGACAAGGAGCATCGCCTAAATGTATACATTTGTAAATGTATTCATACATAACAGAGGCATGGCACAACCTAGGTATTATCTAGTAATTGGCAAACAGAGCAGTCCAGCAGCAATTTGGAGAATACATTTATATGGGTGCAAAGTGCCTCATGGAGCCTGACTCCAAGGTCTCCAACACATCCAGAAAATTGAGAATAAAAGGCAGGGTTTATAGGACCCCCGAACTTCTGTTTAACATGGGCTGTAGACAAGATGTGGCCTGCCCGAGATGTGGTATGTCACCAGCGGGGTTAGTGCACCTCATGTGGAACTGTCCCAGCCTCCGACGTTATTGGGGGGGAACTGATGTGAACTATAAATGATGTTTTTAAGATGAACCTGAATTTGACAGTATCGGTGTGTGTTCTGGGGTATGTAGTTGAAATTCCTGTGACAGCGGGGCATCAGCTTTCTATCCTCCGCCTCCTTTATCAGGCCCATAAGCGTATTGCTCTCTACTGGATTGACTCAAACGCCTACCATACGAGAATTTAAAGTGCGAGTTCATAGACTACTTCGCCTAGAATGCTTTGTGTGCCATTTGTGTGCTTTGTTTGCCAGAAATTTCATGATATTTGGGATTTATGAATCGCAAAATATAATTTACCCTTTCTGACTAAATGATACCATGGAATGCTGAGTGGGGAAGGGGGCTAGGAGGTGGATGCCCCACTGCACGTTCTGATAATGTCCAACGTATATATATGGGGCGTTGGAGGTATATACTTTGTTGGGTAGTTTTTTCTTTATTTTTACATGTTGTATTTTCTGTTATGTATAACTAAAAAAAATTTATAAAAAACTATTTGATAAAAACAAAAAAAAGGGTATAAAAGGCAGCGCTCCAGAAGTAAATGTGCCTCCACGGAGGAGCTTAGGCAGTTTGCTAGGTCTCCTTAAAGTGGCTAGCTGTATATGGAGACTTATTGGCAATGCTCCATAGTAAAATACTATGCAGAGCTCTCTCCTAAAGAGAGGGAACCATCTCACTAGTGCCACCTTGTGTAAATGGCTCCCTATGAGTCAAAATCCAACTCTTTAACAAGCCTTGGGACATGACCAGAGAAAATAGTGAAGCTAAATATCCTTCCATAGATAGCAGCTTCAGGGTTCCTCCACAAGGTGGAGCTAGCGGGACGAGTCTCCTTCCTTGGGAGATACCTCTTAGCGTGTCCCTGGAGGAGCTGAAGCGTGATGTGCTTAGAATGGAATACTCCTAATTCTGTTTTGCTGTTTCTATCGGTTTAATAATTTCCATTTGAGAACCATTAAGCTGCCATTTGTAACCATGTTTTGGTAAAGAGGGGTAACTATGTACTCTAACTCCATTAGTTTGAAAAGACAACGTTTATCACTGTACCTATTGTGTAATAAGGGAAGACCTTCTTTTGTTTCTGGATGGATCTGAAAAACTGCCTCAATGAATTCCGAATGTTAAAGGGGTTAATCAGTTCCTTAAAATTGGTGGGCGATCCTTAGGACAGGCCACCAGTACTCCATCTAGGTAGGCCCACTCTCCACGACCCTGCTGATCAGCTGTATGAAGGGAACATGAGAGCTGCACCCCTTCCATTGTTTTCCAGCTGTGCCTGGTAAACAAGAAAGCAGAGGTAGTGCTTGCAAGAGAGCTTGATTCAGCTGATCAGCAGGGGTGCCCAAAGTGATCTAGTATTAATGGTCCAGTCTATGTATTAGGTCAGGGATCAGCAACCTTCGGCACTCCAGCTGCTGTGAAACTACAACTCCCAGCTTGCAAACATGCTTGTCTTTCTCTTTAACTCCTATAGAGGTGAATGAAGCATTCTGGGAATTGTAGTTTCTGAACAGCTGAAGTGCCGGAGGTTGCTGATCCCTGTATTAGGCTATCAGTTTTTAACAATACCTTAGTGATAGCCTAGAATGCAGAGTCTGTGGGCCAATTTACCCTTCACTGCATGTCTTTTTTTTTTCTTCAAGCTGTGCATCTACGTGTAACTTGTATCTTGCTTCATTAGGAACTTGACTACAGCTATGTGGAGCTGAATGCTAGTGACACACGCAGCAAAAACAGCATGAAGGAAGTGGTAGCGGAGTCTTTGAACAACACCAGCATTAAAGGGTTTTACTCGGGTAAGGTTTTTCTATAGATCGGCTTTCAGTGTACCTTACGGCAGGAGGCTGAGTCTGTTGCTCATTTTCACACCTTTCACTAGGGACCAGCAAATTTGTAAATTCTAAACATGTCCTGATCATGGATGAAGTGGATGGGATGGCAGGAAATGAAGACCGAGGAGGAGTACAGGTATTAGTCCTTTATGAACACCATAGCCACTAGTGGGATCCCTGATGCAAGGACTACAGTTCAAGCACTAGCCAGTTATTAAAGCGATTGCTGTAAAAATGTTTAAATTTTGCAAGTGTTGCATCCATTATTAAGCAGGGACATTTTTAGGCCTAGGGCACTTGTTAACTGGTCTGCAGAGGAGGGTGCTGCTTATGCCCTGCCTTTTGCACCTGGCCTTGACCAGCATAAAGGTCCTTGCAGAGTCGCCTTTGCAGAATTTGCTGCTCGGGGTCCTTGAGCTCAGACCTGCACCAGTTCTTAAAGCAAAACCACACGGGACAATTGTCAGGCCAATTTTTGGGAATTAATGTTAGTATGAATGCTCGATCTCGATAATTGTCTCGTGTAAAGGTGCCGCAGAAAACCTGATGAAGGAGCAAAATGCTTGTTTATCACGTGAAATTATTGTTAATGCGGACGCCTAAATCATCCCTTCTGAGCAGCAGATCATGCTGTGGAAATGGCGATCTGCTGCCCAGACACAATGAATCTGTATTAGGACGACCAACAGCAGAAACCATAGCTCGTCCCCATACAATAGAGGTGATCACCTCCACTGATGAGCAGGCAGTTATTGGGAAGGAATAGTGCCTTTGGGATAATTGCCTGCTCAGTTGGCGCCTTGTCTGTGCAGCTCTTCCCTTTTTATATCTGCTTGCAGTAACGAGTAGCTCATTGATGTTTTGATTTGTTCGGTTTTAGGAGCTAATTGCTCTGATTAAAGGTTCCAAGATTCCCATCATCTGCATGTGCAATGACCGCAATCATCCTAAAATCCGATCGCTGTCAAACTACTGTTTTGACCTCCGCTTCCAGAGGCCAAGACTGGAACAGATTAAAGTAAGATTGATATTGGCATAGTCTTTGTGTTTTATTTTATTTTTACAATATTGTAGTTTCTATTTTTTTTACGTTCATCTGTGTCATTGGGCTCAAAGTAACAGATGTGTTCTGTCTCTCAGGGTGCCATGATGTCTGTGGCATTTAAGGAAGGCTTAAAGATTCCCCCACCGGCTATGAACGAAGTCATTCTTGGGGCAAACCAAGATATTCGGCAGGTGAGACCCATTGCACGTGATGAGATGTGTTGCACGTAAAAGCTTCTTAGTTTTGATGTATTTTTCCTTCGTCTTTTAGGTACTGCATAATCTCAGTATGTGGTGCGCTAGCAGCAAAGCCTTGAGCTATGACGATGCTAAGAGTAGTGCCAACAATGCCAGAAAGGACATTAAAATGGTGAGCAGCTTCTTGTGAGGTCAATAAATGTCATGTAGTGGTCACACATAGCCTACTTGGTGGACTTGAAGTTTGAGTTAAATCTTTGTAGATGTTTGAGAACAATAGGGGGCGTTTGCAAAGATTGGCTTTTTATGCCAGTTTTTGTTTCACCTTTGCGCTGGAGGAGGATACGCATCATTTGTGGTGTGTGCCAGGTGTAAAAACTTTTCCAGTCCCTGGCTGGAGAAGATTTTTGCCACTTACTCATGTTTCCAGCCCAAAATGTTGATAAATTTGCTGGAGCCAATGGCACGGCCCTTGTCACACCGTGGAACACAGTGCAAAAAATGCTTAAAAAGGCCCTTGCGACTTTTTTTTTTTTTTGTTTGTTTTACGACTAAGGCTACTTTCACACTAGCTTTCGATCGGATCCGTTCTGAACGGATCCGATCATATTAATGCAGACGGAGGCTCCGTTTAGAACGGATCCGTCTGCATTATATTGGCATATAAAAGCTAAGTGTGAAAATAGCCTCAGACGGATCCGTCCAGACTTTCAATGTAAAGTCAATGGGGGACGGATCCGCTTGAAGATTGAGCCATATTGTGGCATCTTCAAACGGATCCGTCCCCATTGACTTACATTGTAAGTCTGGACGGATCCGCACGCCTCCGCACGGCCAGGCGGACACCCGAACGCTGCAAGCACACTTTGACTTATCCAGGCCATTCTGAGAAACTACACCCCTCAAGGTATTCAAAACTGATTTTACAAATGTCGTTAACCCTTTTAGGTGTTCCACAAGAATTAATGGAAAATAGAGATACAATTTCCAAATTTTACTTTTTTGGCAGATTTTCCATTTTAATATTTTTTTTTCCAGTTGCAAAGCAAGGGTTAACAGCCAAACAAAACGGAATATTTATGGCCCTGAGTCCATAGTTTACAGAAACACCCCATATGTGGTCGTAAACTGCTGTACGGGCACACGGCAGGGCGCAGAAGGAAAGGAATGCCGTACGGTTGTGGAAGGCAGATTTTGCTGGACTGGTTTTTTGACACCATGTCCCATTTGAAGCCCACCTGAGTAGAAACTCAAAAAAACCTCCAAAAAAGTGACCCCATTTTAGAAACTACGAGATATGGTGGCAATTTTGTTGGTACTAGTTTAGGGTACATATGATTTTTGGTTTCTCTATCTTACATTTTTTGTGAGGCAAGGTAACAAGAAATAGCTGTTTTGGCACAGTTTTTTTTTTTTTGTTATTTGCAACGTTCATCTGACAGGTTAGATCATGAGGTATTTTTATAGAGCAGGTTGTCACTGTCATGGTCTTACCTTCTCACTGTTCTCCTTCGTTTGACATGTGCTGGCGGCCATCTTGGTTTCTGGGTTTCTTGTAGCCTCCCACCCTGCGGCTCCTCCTTCCCACTGGGAGGAGCTGGATGCCTAGCTCATATATATATATAGAAGGTCTGTGGCTTCAGTTCCTTGCTTGGTCCTCCTGTGTTCACATGCTTCTAAGACTGCTGCTGCTTCTGGTTCCTGATCCTGGCCTCGTCTGACTACCCCGTTGGTTCCTGATCCTGGCTTCGTCTGACTACCCCGTTGGTTCCTGATCCTGGCTTCGTCTGACTACCCCGTTGGTTCCTGATCCTGGCTTCGTCTGACTACCCCGTTAGTTCCTGATCCTGGCTTCGTCTGACTACCCCGTTGGTTCCTGATCCTGGCTTCGTCTGACCACCCTCCTGGTTCCTGACCTCTGTCTACGCAAGACCCTGCTTCGGTTTAGCCATCCGTTTGGACTTTTGCTACGGCTTGATTTCCAATAAAGCCTTCTTATTTCCACTCATCTCTGTTGTACGTCTGGTTCATGGTTCCATGACATTAGGACCAAGCCATGAATTCTGACGGTACAGGGCCATCCTCGCTACCTACGCTGGTTGCCAGACTTGATCAGCAGGATCACCTGTTGGGTCGGTTCGCTGTGGCGTTGCAAACCCTGCTTGAACGCACGGCTCATTTCGCTTCCGTTGCCGATGGGTCGGTTGTCGCTCCTGGGCCCGCTCCTACTGCCGCTCCGGTTGTTGCGCCAGAGTCTACCCTGACACCTGTTGCTGCGCCTGCGGTGTCTCGGGGTATGACCGGTTCTGCCCCCCTTCCACAGCGCTTTGGGGGAGAGCCAACTCAGTGCCGAGGTTTCCTTAACCAGGTGGGCATTTATTTCGAGTTGCTGCCACATGCCTTTCCTACTGAGAGATCAAAGGTGGGCTTCTTGATCTCGCTGCTCTCGGACAAGGCCTTGGCCTGGGCCAGCCCTTTATGGGAGAACAACAATCCGGTGGTTGCCGAGTTTTCCGGTTTTGTTGCTTCTCTTCGGAAGGTATTCGATGTGCCGGCTCGTGCTGCCTCTGCTGCGAAGCTCCTTATGTCCATCAGACAGGGTTCACGATCCGTAGCTGAATACGCCATTGAGTTTCGTACCCTGGCAGCAGAGGTGGGCTGGAATAATGAGGCTCTGGTCGCTGCTTTCTCTCATGGTCTCTCGGATGCCTTGAAGGATGAGGTTGCAGCTAAGGACCTACCAGTGGAGCTCGAGTCTCTTATTTCTTTCCTGATTTTGATTGACACCAGACTCAGGGAGAGACCTTCCTTTAAGGAGAGCCTGCGGAGGTCTCCTAACAGATTGGCGCCTACGTTTGCTGTCCCACCCGTGCCTCCCTCTCCTCCCACGCCTCCTGGGGATGACTTGTCTGGGGGTGAACCCATGCAGCGGGGGTTTGCTCGCCTGTCTGAGGGGGAGAGGGTACTCCGGAGACGCGAGGGCCGATGCATGTACTGTGGTCTCGGTGGGCATTTTCGGTTGGCATGTCCGAACCGTCCGGGAGAACGCTCGCACCTGAGGTCCTGTCGGGGGCAGATCTTGGGTGGAGTCTCCTCGTCCCCGGTTTCCCGTGTTGACAAACCACTGATCACGGTTGTCCTCTCCTGGGTCGGGGGCTCGGTGACGACCCAGGCGTTGGTGGACTCTGGTGCTGGTGGTTTGTTCATTGATAGTGTTCGTTGCCGCCAATTCCATTCCTCTGCAGCCTCGAGGTTCCCCACTGGCTCTTGAGGCGATAGACGGCAGACCCCTTCTGCCGCCACACGTGACTCATGAGACCCTTCCAGTGGGGATAGCCATTGGTGCCGTTCACAGAGAGTCGGTCTGTCTCCAGGTTATTTAGTCTCCACACTACTCGGTGGTCTTGGGGTACCCCTGGCTCCAGAAGCATAATCCGACTTTCGATTGGAGATCGGTCGAGATCCTCTCGTGGTCACCGCAGTGTGGGGCTAGTTGCATCCATGGGCCTGTCAAGTTGCTGTGTACTTCCTCGGACTCTCTGTTGCCTCCTGAATACAAAGAGTACCGGGATGTATTCGATAAGGTGCGCGCGGTTGCCCTACCTCCGCACCGCCCATACGATTGTGCCATAGAGTTACAATCCGGTGCCGTTCCTCCTCGTGGCAAAGTCTATCCACTGTCAGTAGCGGAGAATGAGGCCATGGAGGAGTACGTGAGGGAGGCGCTTTCACGCGGACACATTCGCAAATCCTCGTCCCCGGCAGGGGCTGGATTTTTCTTTGTGAAAAAGAAGGGCGGCGAGTTGAGGCCTTGCATCGATTACAGGGGTCTCAATCGCATCACGATCAAGAACGCTTACCCGATACCCTTGATTTCCGAGCTGTTCGATCGCCTCAAAGGGGCCACGGTCTTTACCAAACTCGACCTGAGGGCGGCATATAACCTGGTAAGGATCAAGGCGGGCGATGAGTGGAAGACCGCGTTTAACACCAGGACCGGTCATTATGAATCCTTGGTTATGCCCTTTGGGTTGTGCAATGCGCCCGCAGTCTTCCAGGAATTCATCAACGATGTTTTCCGTGACCTGTTGCAGCAGTGTGTGGTGGTCTATTTGGATGACATCTTGGTATATTCTGAATCCATGGAGGCCCACATTCTGGATGTCAGACGAGTGTTGCAACGCTTACGAGAGAACAAGCTGTTCGGTAAGCTTGAGAAATGCGAATTTCACCGATCCCAGGTAACCTTCTTAGGTTACATCATTTCCGCTGAGGGGTTCTCCATGGATCCTGAGAAGGTTTCGGCTGTCTTACAGTGGCCCCAGCCCAGTGGGCTTCGTGCTCTGCAGCGCTTTTTGGGCTTCGCCAATTATTATCGGAAGTTCATCAGGGACTTTTCCATGCTAGCCAAGCCTCTCACGGATCTGACCAGGAAGGGCAGTAATCCTCAGGTCTGGCCGCTCGAGGCCATCCGAGCTTTTGAGGCTCTAAAGTCCGCCTTTGTGTCGGCTCCGATTCTGTCGCATCCCAACCCTGGGTTGCCTTTTGTCCTCGAGGTGGACGCGTCTGAGACGGGAGTAGGCGCCCTCCTGTCTCAGCGTAGAACACCAGAGGGTCCTCTGCTTCCTTGTGGGTTTTACTCCCGGAAACTGTCTTCCGCGGAGTGCAACTATCAGATTGGTGACAGGGAGTTATTGGCCATCGTGCAGGCCCTTAAAGAATGGAGGCACTTGCTCGAGGGCTCGGTGGTTCCGGTTCTCATCCTGACGGACCACAAGAATCTGACCTACCTCTCTGAGGCCAAGAGATTGACACCACGTCAGGCCAGATGGGCTCTGTTCTGGTCACGTTTTAATTACGTGGTCTCCTACCTACCCGGCTCCAAGAACATCAGAGCGGATGCCTTATCACGGCAGTACTCCGAGCTGTCCGGGGAGGAGTCGATTCCGACTACGGTCATACCCCCGAATCAGATCCTGGCCGCTATTCGCACCAGCCTGACCTCTCCTCTGGGTGAGCAGATTTTGGCGGCTCAATCTGGTGCTCCCTCTGGGAGACCCAACGGCAGATGTTTTGTGCCTGAGGAGTTGCGCACTCGGTTGTTGCGAACCTACCATAACTCCAAGGCCGCGGGGCACCCTGGAAAGAATCAGCTGTCCTGGGCGGTTTCACGTCTGTTCTGGTGGCCTTCTCTACGTTCCGACATCGCCGCATATGTAGCGGCATGCTCCGTTTGTGCCCAGAGTAAGTCCCCTCGGCACCTTCCGTTGGGCCTTTTGCAACCCATAGCCACCGGGGAGCGTCCATGGTCACACCTGGGGATGGATTTCATTGTGGACCTCCCTGCATCCCGAGGCCATACGGTCATTCTCATGATTGTGGATCGGTTTTCCAAAATGTGCCACTGTGTTCCTCTCAAGAAGTTACCCTCTGCACAAGAGTTGGCCTCGATTTTTGCCAGGGAGGTCTTCCGGTTGCACGGTTTGCCCAAGGAGATTGTGTCGGATCGGGGGAGTCAGTTTGTGTCCAGGTTCTGGCGCGCCTTTTGCTCCCAGTTGGGGATTCATCTCTCTTTCTCCTCGGCCTACCACCCTCAGTCCAATGGGGCCGCAGAACGATCCAATCAGGCCTTGGAGCAATTCCTTCGTTGCTATGTCTCCGATCACCAAGACAATTGGGTTGACCTCCTGCCTTGGGCTGAGTTTGCCAGGAACACGGCGGTGAACTCTTCCTCTGGGACGTCTCCCTTCATGGCCAATTATGGGTTCCAACCTGCCGTGTTACCGGAGGTATTCTCTCCCCAGGATACTCCGGCTGTGGAGGATCACCTTTCCGTCCTACGTACTTCTTGGGTACAGATCCAGAGGTCCCTTGAGGTCTCTGCGCAACGCCAGAGACTCCAGGCTAATCGCAGACGCTCCTTCCTACCAGGTCGGAGACCGTGTATGGTTGTCCACCCGCAACCTCAACCTTCGAGTGCCCACTCCCAAGCTGGCGCCTCGCTTTGTTGGTCCCTTCCGAGTGCTTCACAGGGTAAACCCGGTAGCCTATGTCCTTGCGCTTCCTCCTGGCATGCGGATCTCCAACGTGTTTCATGTCTCCCTGTTGAAGCCATTGGTGTGTAATCGTTTCACTTCCTCGGTTCCTCGGCCCCGTCCGGTCCAAGTGGGCAATCGTGAGGAATATGAGGTGAGCAATATCCTGGACTCACGCCTGGTCCGCGGTCGGTTGCAGTTTTTGGTCCATTGGCGTGGTTATGGTCCAGAGGAGCGTTCCTGGGTTCCCTCCGCAGATGTCCATGCTCCTGCGCTGCTCCGAGCCTTCCACGCACGCTTCCCTCTGAAACCGTTCCTTACTCCGCGGAGGAGGGGCCCTTGAGGGGGAGGTACTGTCATGGTCTTACCTTCTCACTGTTCTCCTTCGTTTGACATGTGCTGGCGGCCATCTTGGTTTCTGGGTTTCTTGTAGCCTCCCACCCTGCGGCTCCTCCTTCCCACTGGGAGGAGCTGGATGCCTAGCTCATATATATATAGAAGGTCTGTGGCTTCAGTTCCTTGCTTGGTCTTCCTGTGTTCACATGCTTCTAAGACTGCTGCTGCTTCTGGTTCCTGATCCTGGCCTCGTCTGACTACCCCGTTGGTTCCTGATCCTGGCTTCGTCTGACTACCCCGTTGGTTCCTGATCCTGGCTTCGTCTGACTACCCCGTTGGTTCCTGATCCTGGCTTCGTCTGACTACCCCGTTGGTTCCTGATCCTGGCTTCGTCTGACCACCCTCCTGGTTCCTGACCTCTGTCTACGCAAGACCCTGCTTCGGTTTAGCCATCCGTTTGGACTTTTGCTACGGCTTGATTTCCAATAAAGCCTTCTTATTTCCACTCATCTCTGTTGTACGTCTGGTTCATGGTTCCATGACAGTCACGGACGTAGCGATACCTAATATGTATACTATTTTATATATATATATATATATATATATATATATATATATATACACATAGTCTGAGAGCCATAGTTTTCAGTTTTTGGGCGATTATCTTGGGTAGGGTATGATTTTTTGCGGGCCCAGATGACTGTTTGATTGGCACTATTTCGGGGTGCGTATAACTTTTTGATCGCTCGCTATTACACTTTTTGTGATGTAAGGTGACAAAAAATAGCTTTTTTTAAACACTTAAAAAAAAAAAAAAAATGTAAAATTTTTATTTTTACGGTGTTCACCTGAGGGATTAGGTTATGTGATATTTTTATAGAGCAGGTTATTACTTTTTTTTTATTTACTTAAGTTTTACACAATAACGGCTTTTTTAAAACAAAAAAAAATTATGTTTTAGTGTCTCCATATTCTGAGCCATTTATTTATTTATTTTTTGGGTGATTGTCTTAGGTAGGGGCTAATTTTTTGCAGGCTGAGGTGACTATTAGATTGGTACTATTTTGGTGGGCATACGCCTTTTTGATCACTTACTGTTGTACTTTTTGTGATGTAAGGTGACAAAAAAATGGTTTATTTAGCACAGTTTTATTTTTTTATGGTGTTCATCTAAGGGGTTAGGTCATGTGATATTTTTATAGAGCTGGTCGATATGGACGCGGCGATACCTATTTTTTACCATTTTTTTTTCTTGAAACTTTACATTTTCACTTTATTTTTTGTCCCACTTTGGGACTTCAACTTTTGGGGGTCTGATCCCCTTTACAATGCATTCCAATACTTTGGACCCCCTCTGCATTGACCCAAGGTGCCTGCTCAATGATTTGAGCAAGCACCTTGTTCCGATCACCACGCGGTGGTGATCGGAACTACACAGGACGTACAGGTACGCCCTTGTGTCCTTAAGTACCAGGACATCAGGGCGTACCTGTACGCCCTGTGTCCCAAACAGGTTAAAGGGCTTTTATTACCACCTTAATCCCTGTTCATATGCCCTATGAGGGTATATGAATATGATAGACAGAAGCTACTCTCTAAGAGGGACATGTGCCCTGGTGGACACTTATTCATTGTGCTATGTGAGTGGACATGGTTTCCCCATGACACTGAGAACTGAGGGTTAAAAAGGCCAGACCCGCTACAATCAGTTGACTTCTTAAAAACAAAAACAAAAAACACTGCTTTTGCTTTAAAGAGGTTTTTTCACCACTCCTGACATGCCTATTTTAATAGCTTCATGCATTCCCCATTTAATAACAAGTCTGGAAGTTTGGAGCATCTATTCTTACGTCTCTATGTTGTGCCGTTCCTCTATTAATTCTACTAGAAGTTATGAATGAATTACTAGCCGTCTGCAGTAAGGGCACAGAGTTGGGGGGTTGTACCTGCACAGACTCACTCTATCCAATCCGTGCTGCCATCAGACTGTGCAGGTACACCCCCCCAACTGGTTACCTCCCCTCTGTACCCTTACTGCAGACTGCTAGCGATTCATTCATAACTTCTAGTAGAAATAATAAAGGAATGGTACAACATAGAGACATAAGAATAGAGGCTCCAGAATTGTTATTACATGACAGTGTCTGCTTCCTGCCTACCTTGAATATTGGCTGTTATATATGTAACACATTATGTGAGGCTGAAATTGACCCTGTTCAGCCTATTCTCATGCAATACTGATCCAGAGGAAGGCAAACGGACAATGATGCATGTGGTGGCATGTGTCCAGTATGGCTCCCATGACTGCACCCGACAAATCAGCAGACCTCAAAATCTTACAGTGGTACAGCATTCACATGACCATATTTGTTTTGTGGTCTACAGATGTGGTCGTGTGAATGGGGCATAAGGCTTTGGGCCTAGGGTGTCAAACCATTATACATGTTTTCACATTCAGGATAATAGGATGGTGTGATCAGTTCATCAGCAGTTGTCCTCCCCCCATTTGCTGGCTGTTATCTATGGCATTCCTTTAACTTGCGGTCATATGTGTTTGGTGTTGCCAGGGTCCGTTTGATGTTGTGCGCAAGGTGTTTGTTAGTGGAGAAGAAACTGCTCGCATGACTTTGATAGACAAGTCAGACCTCTTCTTCCATGACTACTCGATGGGACCTCTATTTGTCCAAGAAAATTATATTCATGTCAAACCTGCCGCTGCAGGGTAAGAACCCTACCTGATCATGTAGTGAACTTCTGCACACATGTAATTGTCTAAATGCCCTAATCCTTAGTGTTTTATTCTAGAGGAAACGTGAAGAAACACTTAATGCTTTTGAGCAAGGCAGCGGACAGTATCTGTGATGGCGATATTGTAGACAGGGCTATTCGTAGTAAGCAGGTCTGGAGCCTCTTGCCTACACAGGTAATGTGTTCATCCAGAATCCATTGTCATCGTTTTATCTATTTATTCAACATCTAAAATGAAAATAAATTCAATCTCATTTTTATGTTAAACTTATTTTTAGAATTTTTCGGCAAGTGTTTTTTTAAAAAAAATGTATGTCACTATCTCTATTAAAACATTTGTATATAATCCTGCAGTTTCCACACTGGCTACTAAGCCTAAAATATGCTGAGACTTCCTGTCTTTGGAGAGCAGCTACATGGACCATAGACACAATGGACAGGAGGGACCCCATTATCTTCTAGACATGCTCTGAGACCTGTGCAGAGGTCAGGAGGGGAAAGATAAGGCTACTTTCACATCTGCGTTTTCCCTTTCCGCTATTGAGATCCGTCATAGGATCTCAATAGAGGGGGAAAATGCTTCCGTTTGTCCCCATTCATTGTCAATGAGGACAAAACTGAACTGAAGGGAATGGAGTGCACCAGAATGTGTTCCGTTCTGTTTATTGTGTTCCCATGACACACACAAAAGCGCTGCAAGCTTCTGAGTGCGTCCTGGGAAACTAATCATGATGGATCCGTCATGATGACTCACAATTGAAGTCAATGGTGACGGATCCGTTTCCTCTGACACAATAGAAAACAGATCTGTCACCCATTAACTTTCAGTGGTGTTGATGACAGATCTTTAATGGCTATTTTAGAGATGATACAAATGGATCCGTTAATAACGGATGCAGACGGTTGTATTATCATGATGGAAGCGTTTTTGCTGATCCATGACAGATCCAGCAAAAACGCAGATGTGAAAGTAGCCTAAGGCTACTTCCTCACTGGCGTTTTGGTTTCCGTTTGTGAGATCTGTTCAGGTCCAAAACTGATCAGTTTTGCCCTAATGCATTCTGAATGGAAAAGGATCCGCTCAGAATGCATCAGTTTGCCTCCGTTCCGACTCCATTCCGCTTTGGAGGCGAACACCAAAACGCAGCTTGCATTGTTTTGGTATCAATCTGACGAAACCGAGCCAATGTAAGTCAATGGAGACGGATCCGTTTTCTATGACAGAATAGAAAACGGATCCGTCCTCCATTGACTTTCAATGGTGTTCAAGACAGATCCGTCTTGGCAATGTTAAAAATAATACAAACGGATCAGTCTGTGCAGATCCATGACTGATCCGCACCCGAAGCTGTAATATCACCTATTGTGAATGGAGGATCTTATGTTGTCTATGTAGAGATGTTACTTGGTGTAATCCTGTCTGGTGATAAAGATAATAGCTACTGAAAAGTTACCCGAACAGGATATCATGACTTATTAGGTCTAATGGTCACTGGGAAAATTGCAGGATTATATACTTAGTGACATGGAAAACTTAAAAAAAAACAAAAAACGTACCAAACATTATAAATATTGACGGTGTGAAGAAGACCTTACCCTGCAAGATTCTCTATACTGCATACAGTTAGGTCCATATATATTTGGACAGAGAACATTTTTCTAACCTTTGTTCTGTACATTACCACAATGGATTTTCAGATGCAGTTGAAGTTCAGACTTTCAGCTTGAATTCAGTGGGTTGAACAAAATGATTGCATAAAAATGTGAGGCACTAAAGCATTTTTTAACTTCAATCCCTTCATTTCAGGGGCTCAAAAGTAATTGGACAAATTAAATAATTGTAAATAAAATGATAATTTTTAATACTTGGTTGAAAACCCTTATTTGGCAATGACTGCCTGAAGTCTTGAACTCATGGACATCACCAGACGCTGCGTTCCCTCCTGTTTAATGCTCTGCCTTTACTGCAGCGGTTTTCAGTTGCCATTTGTGGCCTTTCTGTCTGAAGTTTAGTCTTTAACAAGTGAAATGCTCTATAGGGTTCAGATCCGGTGACTCGGCCATTCTAGAATTTCCCACTTCTTTGCTTTAATAAACTCCTGGGTTGCTTTGGCTTTATGTTTTGGGTCATTGTCCCTCTGTATTATAAAACGCTGACCAGTTTGGCTGGATTTGAGCAGACAGTATGTCTCTGACAACCTCAGAATTCATCCGGCTGCTTCTGTCCTGTGTCACAGCATCAATATACACTAGGGACCCGGTGCCACTGGCAGCCATGCATGCCCAATCCATCACACTGCCTCCACCGTGTTTTACAGAGGATGTGGTAGGCTTTGGATCAAGAGCTGTACCATGCCCTCACCATACTTTTTTCTTTCCATCATTCTGGTAGAGGTTGATCTTGGTTTCATCTGTCCAAAGAATGTTCTTCCAGAAGTGTGCTGGTTTTTTTAAGATTTTTTATTTTATTTATTTTTTAGCATAGTCCAATCCTTCCTTCATTGAGGCTTTATGAGTGGCTTGCACCGTGCGGTGAACTCTGTATTTACTTTCATGCAGTCTTCTCTTTATGGTAGATTTGTATATTGATACGCCTATATCCTGGAGAGTTTTGATCACTTGGTTGGCTGTTGTGAAGGGGTTTCTCTTCACCATGGTAATTATTCTGCGATCATCCACCACTGTTGTCTTCCGTGGGCGTCCAGGTCTTTTTGCATTGTTGAGGTCACCAGTGTTTTCTTTCTCAGGATGTACTAAACTGTAGATTTTGCCACTCCTAATAGTGTAGCAATTCCCCGGATGTTTTTTTTCCCTGTTTTCGCAGATGAAGGATGGCTTGTTTCACCTGCATAGAGAGCTCCTTTGACTGCATGTTTACTTCTCAGCGAAATCTTTAGAATGCAATCACCACATCTCAAATCAACTCCAGGCCTTTTATGTGCTTAATTGAGAATGAAATAATGAAGGAAATGACCACACCTGCCCATGAAAACTGCCATTGAGTCAATTGTCCAATTACTTTTGGTCCCTTTAAAAACAGGGTGCCACATGTAAAAGAAACCCCCAAACCCTTCATCCAATGTTAATGTGGATACCTTCAAATGAAAGCTAAAAGTCTGGACTTTATGTCCATGTCCATTATATAACTATAACTTGAATATGTTTTTGTAAACGGGTAAAAAACATGTGTCAGTGTCCAAATATATATGGACCCAACTGTATAATTAACCGTGAAAAACTCCATTAGACCTCCAGTGCAGATTTCTTTTCACACTTATTCCTGAAGCGGAAGTTGAAAAACCAATGTAAAAGTTTTAATAGTGACATGTACTACACCTCCCAGCATCTAGGCCTGCCCAGGGTATGAAGAAGAGTTATCGTCCATGATATTATGAGCAGGATCTTAGTGGACCAGAGCTCACTATCAATGTGTACATGGGTAGTACCTACTTTTTCTATCTCTGAGGCTGACGGTAATAGAAGACATTTTGCAGATATCTTCTTCTCACTGTGTCATTTTCTGCTCAGGCGATTTATGCCAGCGTCATTCCGGGGGAGCTGATGAGGGGGTATATGTCTCAGTTTCCAAGCTTTCCTAGTTGGCTGGGAAAATACTCCTCTACAGGGAAACATGGCCGCATCACCCAGGATCTCTCCATGCATACGTCTCTTAGGTAAGAGCTTCTCTAAAGCTAAACCCGTTGAGGGTCGTAACAAACCGTTCTATTCCCAAAAAGCTGTTACGTCTTAGTTTATATCTGGGGACACAAGGAGTGAGGCAGAAGATGATGATGATGACGACACTGTTCACATTTTGCTTTCTCAGAACGAGGACAAGTAAGTGCGCACTGAACTTGGATTACTTGCCGTATTTGAGGGACAAGCTGGTGCAGCCATTGACTGCGCATGGCACTGACGGTGTGCAGGAAGTGGTGGATCTCATGGACACGTACTACCTGATGAAGGAAGATTATGATAACCTAATGGAGATCTGCAGCTGGGGAGGAAAACCAACCCCCTTTTCTAAACTTGATCCCAAGGTACTGTGAAAATATATATGGTCATGTCAAAATCCTTACCCCGATTCAAAAGGTTGAGGAAAAGCAGCACTGCAGGCACTTAATAGGGTAAAAAAGACTCTCCGTAACCAGGTACCTGGTAATAATCCAAGGTGTTCTGGTGCACACAGCGTTCTGGATCCCAGTATAATCACTTGTAGATAATCTGCCGCACTCAAAGGTGTTTTATTACCTAATAGGCAGCATACATAGCGACGTGTCCACTATATGAAGTGTTTTCAAGCCTGGCTTAAGAGACTTCATATAGTCGAAACGTCCCTATGTATGCTGCCTATTAGGTAATAAAACACCTTCTGCTTGAATTGGATGAGTGCTGAAGATTTTGTACGTGTGAGAATCCCTAACGTGATGAAATCAGCCTGTAAATGACAATGGTGCTTTCTGTGCATCCAGTCTGAACGCAAATTCAGCAGTTTGCAGTATAAGCCACCATATTCATACCAGGCATTATAATCTATTGTTCACGATACTGCAGGTATGTCCCTACATGCAGTTATTCCTACTGTGAAAAGTGTGAAGATCGCTTTTGCTAAAGGAGTGACAGATTTCTTAATACTTTGCTCAAAAGTGATTTATAAGTATCACTTATTTAAGCAGCACCTGCATCAAATTTAAAAAAAATCCCATCTGGCTCCTGATGGAGTCTCTAAGGCTAGTGGTCCATGCAGTGGTCCCATGTTCCACAGTAAAATTGCCGCGTTGTCATAATTTGCTTGTGTCATCCATAGGGGGGAAAAAAATGTTTCAGGCAACCTTGCAAAGAAGGCTATAAACTATATACATCAGTCTGGTCAGCTCCTCCTGCTCTATAACATACCGCCTGCCGCATGTTCAATGTGACAGGTTCCCTTTAATAAACGCAGTACGTTTGACCAGCTCAGTGAGACGGACAAAAAATAAGGAAGATAACAAACAGCAGGTGGCGCTATACAGATATATTTTATTGAATAACTCAGTGGCTATACTCAATTTTTAATTACATGCAATTACAAAAGTATTCAGATCCAGGGGCTAATTTGAAAAATATAGAAAATGTTTTGGGACACGACCCGTGTTCATGTAGCTCGTACCCTATTCTGAAGATTTAGAGTGCCTTCCCATGGCACCGACTTGGTGTTGCACTGCCCACCTGCTAATGCTTTTCTGTGAATTACAGTGGGTTTTTGCCCACATGGCTTATGCAGGTTGAAACAACTGCTCTCAACATGTGTTGCTTGTACAATTTGTGCAGCCCAAAAAACCACATCACACAAGTGTGGCTCCGCAGTGCGGTACATGACTGGCGCCCATGGGGCAATTCTTCCTGACCCTTGGAGACAAATAACAGGCTATAATCTCTCTCAGGTGAAAGCGGCCTTCACACGTGGCTACAACAAGGAAGCCCATCTCACACCTTACTCTCTGCAAATAGTCAAAGCCTCCAAAAAAGATGCTTCTTCCACAATCCAGTCCGAATATGGTGAAGAGGGGAACATCGAAGACACACAGGCCGAAGAGAATCGGGATGACGATGTCACCGTAGACGCGATGATAAAGGTAAAGGATGTATTGTCTTTACTTGACCTGTTCAGTTTCCAGATGGAAATAGTGTTAGAAAAACCCTAATCACATGCAGAGTATCCTATAGATATAGTGGTCTGTGCGGGTGGAGGGTTTTGATACATGAGGCCCCTCAATGAGCTTCATCACCGGGAATAATACATTACGGATGCCCCACACACATTGCTGTGTCCTATAGATATCTGAGATATACACTGATGGAAGTGGATGTATTATCTGATCTTCTCCAGATAATTACTGTGCATATGGCTTACAGGCAATCTTTTAATATGCTGGTACTAAGTTTCCTGTGCCCACAGCGATGTGTGCAGGTTCTTTAATAACATCCAGAATTAAAATGATTCATAACCCACTGGGAAATCAATTTCTGCTTCTTGGGCTAGAGCAACTGGAAGTATATTTGTAATGTTGGCTTGAGGTAAGAGGGGTTGGAGAGCCGAAGATTCCCCGAAGAGGGGTTGTCTCACTTCAGCAAATAGCGTTACTTATGTAGACAAAGTTAATACCAGGCAGTTACTAATGTATTGTGATTGCCCATATTGCTTCCTTTCCTGGTTTGAGTAATTTTTTCATCACATTACACACTGCTCGTTTCCATGGTTATGACCTCCCTGCAATCCATCATCGGTGGCCGTGCTTGCATACTATAGGAAAAAGCACTAGCCTACATGCACTTCCACGGTCCCGGCTTTGAGAGTGGCCAATCCTTTTTCCTATAGTGTGCAAGCACTAATTAACCTTCTCTACATGATAAATGCCACTTGCTGAAGTGAAACAACCCCTTTAAGTTTCCTGCTCCTCCTCTTATTATTCATCAGATTGCTCCATGGTTTGTGCACAGTTCCTTATTCGTACCTCTTTGTATAGTAATGTGCTTTTGGCATGTATTCTGTATGTTCCTCGGGGGTCAAGTGGTTCCGTCGAAAAAGGTTCTGAATCTGGTCCCTGATACAAGATAAGGACAACTATATCATGTCCATGTTGAGGATGACTGAGCATTCAGTCACATAGCCTGCTTTAGCAAGGGTCTTTAAAGGGGTTGTTCCTATTTGTGGATCCTTTTGACAGGCCTCATAGCATAGCTGGCCCCTGGTGGCAATCAAACTTTCCTAATTTTAGGGGGAGATCAGGCAATCAGAATAAATCCCTGGATCAACGACCCCTCTCTAGTAGCTATAGCCTGTAATATTATTACGCTCCAGAAATACATCCAGGCTCCTCTTGAACTCTTTTAGTGAACTCACCATCACCACCTCCTCAGGCAGAGAGTTCCATAGTCTCACTGCTCTTACCGTAAAGAATCCTCTTCTATGTTTGTGTACAAACCTTCTTTCCTCCAGACGCAGAGGATGTCCCCTCGTCACAGTCCTGTGCACCTCATACTAATGTAGGCTTGTCAAACATAGGGGCTAAATACCGCACACTTACTCCATTGAAGGCGGGTAAGGCTGAAGTCTGGTGCATGTCAGTACTGAGGAGGCTTTTATATACAACCCTAGAGAATGCACAGTTACTTTGCCTGTAATTACTGGAGAGGCTGTACTGAGAGGGCTTGTGGAATATGGCACCTACTGTAGTGACGGCACAATCTGCTCGTTGAGGGGGGTTTAATGTGGAAGCCAGAACTGCCTAGTGTTGTAGATAGAGCAACTAAGGATGGTGTAATCACTCCGCCTAATAAAAAGGGGTAATGCAGGTGCCCTGTGCTACACAGAGCTGGGTAGGCTAGCCTGATAACTGGGGTTTACACAATGCAGCTGATTTATGGTGTTTATAACCACTGAAGACATGCCCTGAGGCTGCCTTGGTAGGGAAAGAGACTCCATAAGGGAAAAGGATGCCCAGCACAATGCCATTCTAGGGCTCCTGCTGCAAAGTGGACACTGGACATGCAGCCTGGTGGGCAAAAGGAGACGAACCTCAATTAGGTAAAGGTCCAGAATGAGAGTAGTGCCAACTAGGGTAGAACTTACCAGGACTGGCACTGAGGGATCCCCCCACAAGGAAGGCAAGCCAACCCTTCTTCTGACTGCTAGGCCGCAGCCAAACAGATTGGTATGCCGTGGGACTGTGAGGATGTGAATGGGCAGAACCGGGAGGTGGGAGCTGTCCTACCCTCAACGCCCACACAGGGTAAGGTTAGGGCCTGGGGAATGTATGCAGAGACATGGACGCTGGAGGGATGCAGGGATGGAAAGCCATCAGCGATTCTTCCCGGCTGGCCTAATAGAGTTCCAAATTGAAACCTAATTGTCTCAACAATGCAGGCATATATGAACATGGCACCAACACAGATGCCTTCAGCTGCCAAGTGCTCATGTAACAGGTCAGCCAGTGTCATAGGTAAAAATCTGCTGACAGATGCAATTTAAGGAAGGAGGAGAGGAGGAAATGAAGCCACTACTGATGTCCATTTTTCAATTGAAAAAGGGAACGTGGGAGCACAATATTGACCTTGGTAAAGGGCCGTTAAAGTATTTTTCATTTTTTCTTTTTTTTAACTTGCTATGCATTAGCAGATAATAGCATGTGTCATTACTGCATGTTCACGGTCCTGTAAAGACTAGGGGTGCCACTGCTATATGGGAGAAAGACTTACAGTTCGGTCATACAAACAAAGGCAATTCTGATGCATAAGAAAACCCCAGTATTCTAACCGGCACATTCCACAGCTGGGAGGGGGACCGAGATGGCATTACATGGGCACATTGGGGTACAGGAGGTTAAAGTTGCACTTAAACTCGCTGCATCTCCTCAGTGGAGAATAGCTGCCTTTTTGTTTTTAATGTGCTAATAAAAAAAGAAAAAACAAATGGAAATATTTTACTTATACATTTCTGTACTAAGATTATTTCTTTATCATTCTAGGCCAAAAAAGCAAAACCTTCAAAGTCTGCCAAGACTGAAAAAGGTGGAGACAAAAAGCCAGGTAAAGCAAAAAGTAAGAAAGCCAAGTGAGAAGCAGATTGGGCAACTGATGACTTCTGCAGACAGATTTCTCACCCGACCCCAGAACTGGATGGAAACATAGAGAACACGAGGAATCCTTGAGATGAGTGCCCCTGTGTTACCAGTGTACAGTAGTAAGGAAAGGCTCCACATACACATAGCATTTTAATAGGTACCATTCAGGCCTGTGTGCTTTCTGACAGTTCTCCAGCACTTTCCCCATGTGTACTTTATTTTACAGAGTTTTCCTACTTTTTCCTGTATATAGAATATAAACCGTACTTTGTTTTGTATAATAATATTGTAAGTATATATGAAAAGCTTCATTAAAGTTAGTTTCACAGAACTTGTTATTTGTGTCATTACAGTTTGTGATGTTGCATCATGTATACATGTTCAGTGGGATATAATGTCAAGACCGTCATGTGTATGTACAGTTGCAAGAAAAAGTATGTGAACCCTTTGGAATGATATGGATTTCTGCACAAATTGGTCATAAAATGTGATCTGATCTTCATCTAAGTCACAACAATAGACAGTCACAGTCTGCTTAAACTAATAACACACACATAATTAAATGTTGCCATGTTTTTATTGAACACACCATGTAAACATTCACAGTGCAGGTGGAAAAAGTATGTGAACCCTTGGATTTAATAACTGGTTGAACCTCCTTTGGCAGCAATAACTTCAACCAAACATTTCCTGTAGTTTCAGATCAGACGTGCACAACGGTCAGGAGTAATTCTTGACCATTCCTCTTTACAGAACTGTTTTGAGTTCAGCAATATTTCTGGGATGTCTGGTGTGAATCGCTTTCTTGAGGTCATGACACAGCTTCTCAATTGGGTTGAGGTCAGGACTCTGACTGGGCCACTCCAGAAGGCGTATTTTCTTCTGTTTAAGCCATTCTGTTGTTGATTTACTTCTATGCTTTGGGTCGTTGTCCTGTTTCAACACCCATCTTCTGTTGGGCTTCAGCTGGTGGACAGATGGCCTTAAGTTCTTCTGCAAAATGTCTTGTTAAACTTGGGAATTCATTTTTCCTTTGATGATAGTAATCTGTCCAGGCCCTGACGCAGCAAAGCAGCCCCAAACCATGATGCCCCCACCACCATACTTCACAGTTGGGATGAGGTTTTGATGTTGGTGTGCTGTGCCTCTTTTTCTCCACACATAGTGTTGTGTGTTTCTTCCAAACAACTCAACTTTGGTTTCATCTGTCCACAGAATATTTTGCCAGTACTGCTTTGGAACATCCAGGTGCTCTTGTGCAAACTGTAAATGTGCAGCAATGTTTTTTTTGGACAGCAGTGGCTTCCTCTGTGGTATCCTCCCATGAAATCCATTCTTGTTTAGTGTTTTACGTATCATAGATTTGCTAACAGGGATGTTAGCATATGCCAGAGACTTTTGTAAGTCTTTAGCTGACACTCTAGGATTCTTCTTCACCTCATTGAGCAGTCTGCGCTGTGCTCTTGCAGTCATTTTTACAGGACGGCCACTCCTAGGGAGAGTAGCAGCAGTGCTGAACTTTCTCCATTTATAGACAATTTGTCTTACCGTGGACTGATGAACAGCAAGGCTTTTGGAGATACTTTTATAACCCTTTCCAGCTTTATGCAAGTCAACAATTCTTAATCGTAGGTCTTCTGAGAGCTCTTTTGTGTGAGGCATCATTCACATCAGGCAATGCTTCTTGTGAAAAGCAAACCCACAACTGGTGTGTTTTTTATAGGGCAGGACAGATGTAACCAACACCTCCAATCTCATCTCATTGATTGGACTCCAGTTGGCTGACACCTCACTCCAATTAGCTCTTGGAGATGTCATTAGTCTATGGGTTCTTATACTTTTTCCACCTGCTATGTGAATGTTTACATGGTGTGTTCAATAAAAACATGGTAACATTTTATTATTTGTGTGTTATTAGTTTAAGCAGACTGTGATTGTCTATTGTTGTGACTTAGATGAAGATCAGATCACATTTTATGACCAATTTGTGCAGAAATCCATATCATTCCAAAGGGTTCACATACTTTTTCTTGGAACTGTATCTTCATAAAACACTGTGACATCGCCTTTAGGGATTCAAACTCTCACCAGTCCACAAACAAGCGAAGGGAAGCAGCACTCCAGTACAAGGATGTTTCTTCATCTCGGCTGTCTGATGGGTGAATAAACATCCTTGTTGCACTGGAGTGCTGCTTACTTTATAGATGTACAGTACATCAGCTGAAACCGTATTGGGGAGGGGTGGCTCCTGTCTCTCCCCTGGTGGGAGATGTTGGTGGATGTAAGGAATTGGCTGTTGGATTTCAACATGCCCAATCCTTTTGTTTTCAGGAGCTAAGCCACAGACAGGAGTTCTAGGCACCAAAAATGCACCAAAACCGCAGTTACGGTCTGAAAAGTCACTTATGCTGATTATGTGGGTATTAGCAGAACCTGGCTGGATGGTTTGGATGCAGGGCACGCACAACACAATCTCAGAAGCAGTCAGGACAGTCCGTAATACTGAAACTGCAGATATTTATAACACTGAACTGGAGATACTAGGAGACCTTCTAGGTGGGGTAGTGGTGGATGAAGGAACCAAGACTGCATTAGGGACAGGGCAGACAGACTGGGAGAACGTAAACTCGGACTCGCATGGAGAGGGTGCCTCAACCTTAGCTGTGGAAGGTTTAGTGCATGTGTGTACTGGCCCTTAAGGGTGGATGGGAGTTCACCCACACGTCCTAAGGCACACTAAGGCTCCATTCACACATCCGCAATTCCAATCCGCATTTTGCAGAACGGAATTGCGGACCCGCAATTCCGATTCTGAAAAAAAAAAATTGAATAGGCATGTTCTCCTAGTGCCGGCAAAATGCGGAACACACATTGCCGCTGTCCGTGTTTTGCGGATCCACAAAACACACACTGATGTGTGAATGGACCCTATGCAAGATGAAGGAATCTTCAACATAGAGAGGAGATCAGCAACCAGGAGTCCGGATGGCATGGTGAATGGCACAGCATCTGCGCCCACAAGGGACAGCAGAAGGGCAGCGGTAATGAACTCCAGACCTAACTATTTCCTCTGTTATCCAATAATAATCTGCAGCCTGAAATATCCCACACTGGTAACATAGTAGGGAAGATGATGTAGGAGTTACAGAGACTACAGGAGACAAATGATCATTCTAAAGTAGAATTGACCGACCTCCGAACGGCGAGCGCTGCTAGTTTTAAGTACGGTAATACACAGCGCTCATTATGCGATTACATGCATACAACAATTAACTATTAGAGAGATATGATTATACAGTGAGCGGGGCCCGTGTAGTAGAATAGTCACTGCACGGGCCCCGCTGTCATTATTAAAGCAGATGCGACCCCCACCCCCTGTATTGAGGGTCATTCACTACAGGGACACTTATGGAGGGGATCTGTGGATGACAGCATAAGATGCTATATATGTGTCATCCACAGATCCCCCCCCATAACTGTCATTCACAGATCCTCATCCTCATAACAGTGCCATCCAGAGAGGATCCCCCATAAGTGTCACCCACAGATCCCCCATAAGTGTCACCCACAGATCCCCCATAAGTGTCACCCACAGATCCCCCATAAGTGTCACCCACAGATCCCCCATAAGTGTCACCCACAGATCCCCCATAAGTGTCACCCACAGATCCCCCATAAGTGTCACCCACAGATCCCCCATAAGTGTCACCCACAGATCCCCCATAAGTGTCACCCACAGATCCCCCATAAGTGTCACCCACAGATCCCCCATAAGTGTCACCCACAGATCCCCCATAAGTGTCACCCACAGATCCCCCATAAGTGTCACCCACAGATCCCCCATAACAGTGCCACCCACAGATCCCCCATAACAGTGTGTCACCCACAGACCACAATTAGTTCAAAACCCACCAAAAGTGCACCTTTTGGTTCAAAATATTTTTTTTCTTATTTTCCTCCTCAAAAACCTAGGTGCGTCTTATAGGCCGGTGCGTCTTATACGGCGAAAAATACGGGTAAGTGGCCCCAGCAACAAAAATGCGCCTAGTAATCGTAATGCCCTGATAGTGCTGCCAGTATTTTGAATGCCCCCTATAAATCCCCCTGTAATAATACCTCCTATTTTGCACCTAGTAACAATGATGCCCCTTTCATGCCCCCCAGTTTTAACAATGTCCTCTATAATCCCCCTAATAGTGCTTCCAGCAATAATAAAGGTACCTATTGTGCCCCCATTAATATAAATGTCCCTATTGTGCTACCAGGAATAATAATGCCTCCAGTTATAATAATGCTCCCAATTGTGCCCCAGTAGTAATCTCCAGCAATAATAATGCCCCCATAGTGCATCTGATGATAATGATGCTCCTTAAGTAATGTATCTATGGCTCCCAAGTGGCCAGGGAGAAAACAAAAACTAATACTGATTTGAGTGCTGTTCCCTTCAGCCTTCTGCGATGCAGGACTCTTCTGGCCCAGTGCAGATGGTCAGTCGTGATTACATCATTGTGTCCCAGCATAGGTGGTTGGATGATGTCATCGTGACTGTCCGCAACAGGCCCATGGCATATGAGGGTAAACCGTTGGCTCCCTTACCCTGCAGCTGTATTCAATGCCATCGCCATCCTGATCAAACTGGGTCAGTTCCAGCTACTGTTCCAGTGTGCCTCCCCAGAAATCCATGGGGTCAGGGAACAGGGTATTTGATGGAGAAATGGCATAGACTAGTTACGAGTGAACCTGATCATTCAGGCAGTTTGCATACGTTTGCTGACCGGCATCATGGAGGTACAACTTGAAGAAAATGTTTTATCATGTTCAAAAACAAGGGCGGCAGACCCCAATTTACTTTGATACAAAAGTCTAAAAGCACGGCTATACAATAGTCATCATTTGGCTCGATGCTAACAATATGTCAGCACATCAACCATCAAGCATGCAGCTTGCCAGCGTGCCCAAGGAGCCAGTTGATGAGGTGGGAAGGATTGGAGCAGGGTTGCTGGGAGCAGCAAGGGTATACATTCCTTACATAGAAGTTTGTTAATGGTTGAAAAAAACGCAAGTGAATGATGGTTTCACAGACACGGCCATACATATTTTCGTCCATATTGGACATTACTGTTGTTCAAACTGCCCATACTTGATGGATGAAATATCTTTCTGGGAACGTTCTGTCAAAGAAAGATCTCTCCTTCACAAATGAACTTTCTTTGAATGAAATATCTTTAGTCTCATAATAGGACAAAAATGTTAAAGGTGGTCAGGTCGGCACCTTATCTCTCCTTAGGGTACCTTCACAATAGCGGCAGGGGAGTCTGACCAGCTGTTCCGGCGAATGAACAGCCTGTCGGATCCATCCTGCCGCTAGTTCACGTGTTACCCCGGACTGCCGCTCCATCCCCATTGACTATAATGGGGGTGAGGGCGGAGTTCCGGCGGCAGCGCACGCCGAGAAGAAGCTGGACTAAAACTACTGCATGAGTCCACCTCTTTGATACCAAAGACAGAAAATAGTGCAAATTCTTGTGCAAATGAACAGATTTATTTTACTTTTATACTTTAGAAGAGTCCAAAATGCGCTAAATTTATTAAGATGTGTGTGCCTTTAAAATTTTGTGCAATTTGCTCCCAATCTTTTTATTTAATTTAAATACAGAACAGGTACAAACCTTCCCACGGTACTTCTCTGCAAGTTCCATTCTTGGTTTTGGCTTAGAGATATTGATGCAAAATACTCATCAAATATTGACCATGTGAATGTGGCCTTAAAGGGAACCTGTCATGTGGATATTTGATTAACTAATTATATACAATCATTATTTACTAAAAAGTACCTTAGATGTATTCACTTACTGGAGTGACAGATGGTTACCTCATAATATACACACAAAGATGCCACATGCTGCATGCTAATGAGCTGATTTGAGTCCAGCGTATTTTTAATTCAGAGCTATAGCCACTCCCCTGCGCACCTGCTGCTGATTCATATGGCAAATAACTGTCATTCAGCAGCAGGTGGGCGGGGAGAGTCAGGAGCTCATGAATATTCAGGACTCCTCATTATCAGCTGGAGCTTTTCAATACAAGATGTTGGCAGATTGACTGGGTCAATTAAAGAAAGTGACCCAGCATTTTGCTAAGAGAATCAGTCGCTTATTTATGTTGCCCTTAGTTAGGACACCATAAAACTGGTGACAGGCTTCCTTTAAAATCATTGAACCCCCATTAATGATGATAATGAGATCACACCACTGAGTCTGGCTCAGCAAATCTGTAAAGTGAGCTGTGAAAATCAAGTATCCACAGCCTAAGGCCTCATGCACACCACTGTTGTGTGTTTTGTGGTCCGCAAAACATGGATGGCGTCCGTGACGGACAGCCTTTAATATAACTGCCTATTCTTGTCCACAAAGCGCGGACAAGAATAGGACATGTTATAATTTTTTTTGCGGACCACGGAACGGAGCAGTAGACGCGGACAGCAGACTGAGTGCTGTCTGCATCTTTTGCGGCCCCACTGAAGGGAATGGGTCCGCATCTGAGCCGCCAAAAAACTGCGGCTCTGATGCAGACCAAAACAATGGCCGTGTGCACGAGGCCTAAGGAACGGATGCAGGCGCATTCATCTCAATGGGGCCTCAAAAGATGCCGACAGCACACCATGCGCCATCTGCAGTTCTGTTCCATGACCCTACAAAAAAAGAAAGAACAGGTCCTATTTCTTGTCCACAATTGCGGACAAGAATAGGCATTTCTATGATAGGGCTGGTCGTTCCGTTCCATAAAATGCAGAACGCACACGGCCGGTATCAGTGTTTTGCGTATCGCAAAACAGATATGGTCGTCTAAATTAGCCCTTATGTGTGTGATTCAATGCCCAATGTGAAAAAAATTTATTTGTATATATATTTGCACACAAAAAATGTAATTCTACGTTTCTGACAAAGCATTCCTTTTTAAGAAGCACTCCCACAACCTTTTTTTTTTTATTATTCTCTGGCCCTCGGAAAGGTACAAGACATAAATTGTAGGGAGGGTAATCTTTTTCACTAGTGGCTGTAGTTGTGATACGTTCACTTCATTCTGGTCCTCAGCTTCAATGCGAGTCTCATAGTAATGAATTGAGAACCTGACTTCCTGTCCACACATAAGACGCTGTGTCGGTCACATGAATCTGCTGAGGACAGTGGACAGCTCACAACCACAGCCACTGGTAAAAACAAAAAAAAAAATCACCACAATTTACAACATGTACCTTTCTAATGGGCCAAAGAATTAACATTTTTGTGGGAGTGCTTCTTTAACAAAAAAAATGCTTTGAAAAAGAAGAAAGGCAAACGGATTGTCCATAATTCAGAGTAAATCATCCACCATTAGAAAGAATAAACCCACGACAGTAAAAACTGTTTATTATAAATATTGAGGTTTAATAATAATCGGTAACTCACAAATACAAAATCCTCATTGAAAAGTATATACAGGACTCATTACAACACAGTGTGCCTAAAACATACGAAGGCTGCAAATTCCGTGAAACGTCAAAAGATATGAAGGCCTACAAAGAAGAAAGATGGTAAAATAGCATTTCTCTGGTCTATGAGGAGGGAATTAAATAAGATAAAATATTTCATAACACATTCCTGCCTATTTCTTTAAAATTACGCATTTAAATCTTTTTCTCAATTGGTTGGATGTTCTATATTTTTGGCTTAAAATTGTGTTAAAAGATATAAAAAAAAAAAAGGTATCTTGTAAGTCTCCACAAATTAAAATAAAATAAATTCACATTAAAAGTGATCCTGGAAAGAAAAAGGAATAGATACAATGCCAAAATGGATATTTCTTTTTCTTTTACATTTCCAAATTAAAAACAAATATCATTTACTGACTGCAACTGAAGGAAAATAAGACCTTTAATATAGATACGACAGTTTACTGCTGCTGTGAGAGAATGATTATCTATAAGGTGATCCTCATGATAATAGAAGGCGTTGAATTGGGATGACAGTACAATAGCTCTGTTTTTCTTCTTGATAGGCCTATAGATGCCCAAAGTAGAGCACTGCATTGAAAAGTGTAATGTGTGATGCGCTAATGGAGTAGCTCACCTCTCTTCTTGTGCAAACAGACAAAACAAAGGAAGACGTTAAAGGCTATGTACACTTTGGAAGGCAATTTTTGTTTATGACTGCATTTCACTCACTTTTGGTTAAAAATCAAATTTTCAATTGGCCTTTATTAAAAATATTAATCCGTTCATTTACAAAGGGTTAACTGTTTTGCTAAGCATGTGACTGGTACCTTCACGTTCACTTTGTGCCCTCATCTAATAACCCTCAGGCTGGGTTCAGACCTGAGGGTTTTACAGCGCGTTCCTACGCGCTGTAAAACGCCCGACGCCCCAGGAAGTACATGAGCTTTTTTGGGGCGTCTTGTCGCGCGTTCCCGCACATAGACTTCAGCGGGAACGCGCGACAATGGGCGTTCGCTTGTCTCTGTATGCGCGATTGCAAACGCCCGTACAATCGCGCATACAGAGCGTACGTTCAAGTACGCTCAGGTCTGAACCCAGCGTTATCTCTAAACTACTAAGAGGTCAAACACTTATTTAGGCCACATTCTTAACAGTAAGATAAGAAATATGAGTGTTTATCAGCTCCCCCAACTGACGAAAAAGAGAGAAAATCCAGAAGCTGCTACTAGAGCATCTCAGCTCTGTACAGAAAAAAAAGGGCTCCATACTTTTGATAAAGACCTATTGAAAAAAACATATTTTTAGCTCAAAATGAGTACAATGCAATAATAAACAAAATGTCCCAAAGGAGTACATCGCCTTTAAAGACCCAGGACAGGAAGTAGAATACATGGTGTGACTTCAAAAAATTCTATCCAGAAAACAATCCAGCTGATTTTTTTATTAAAAAAAAAGAATATTCAAATATAGTTTGTTAGTATGTAATAAAAAAAAATTATGAAAATGTCCCTTTAAAGGGGTTTCTGGGATTTTGATATTGATGGCCGACTTCTGGTACCTTTGCCAATCAAATGTTTGAAGAGACTGTGACGCTCTGGTGAGAGTTGTAGTCTTCTCACAGCTTACCAAGCACAATGCTGTACATTGGATAGCGGCTGTGCTTGATACTGCAGCTCAGACGCATTCACTCAAAAGGGAATAAGCTGTGCCTGGTTGATCCTTTTAATTTCACGGACGTAAGCTTCTGCCACAGGTGTCTGTCAGCCGCTTCTTCTCCGTTCAGGATGTACAGATGTAGCCGAGCTAAACTTGACTCTGATAACGCATGGCGCAGTGTTACCTCAGTTATTTCCTGACATAAGCCATTGAAATCCAATGGAAAGTTAGTTATCTTTTTCTTGCCACTCTTTACTTAACGCGTTAACCATCAAGTTTAGCTCGGCTGCATCTGTATGCATGCTTGGCTGAGCCAAGTGTGCATGTGTTTCGAGGAATTGGGGGAGACAACTGATGACTGAAAAGCTATCTAATATATGACATTTCCATGGATCACAAAAAGCAGGGGAAGTCATATCAGGCCAGGTTCACACACAGGTTTTTGAGCCAAAAAAAGGAGGCAAAGAAGTATTTCCTTTATTTTTTCCTTCCCTGCAGGATTTTTGACTTGGGAATTTTAAATAATAATCACTGATAATGGAATTAATGTAGGTTGGGGAGATGCTGAGCTCAGGGATATAAGGCCCCTTTACACTGCTAGATAGAGCAGACTATTGTAGGGGAGGGTGTGTTCCTTCCCAACGATCGTCTGCTCATCAGTAAAGTAGACCACTGATTTACATGCAGAGATCCCCTCCACAGTATGGAGAGGAATGATCGCTAATACCATCGCTCGTCCCCATACAGAATCACTGTTTGTAGGCGACAGAGTGCTGTCAGACGGCATGATCTGCTGCCGGCAAACCATGATTTAGGTGACCGCACAAATGATCTATTACCCGTTGAAAGAGCGAAACGGTAATCAGCGGCCCCCTTACACTGGCAGATAATTCCTGCTTATTAGCTATTATCTGGCCGACTCTCGTCCACTGTAAAGGGGCCTATGCAGTTTTCTATTATATGAATATGCAACCAGTTGTTTAAATGCTGCCAGGACTCCTAGAGAAAGCCTGTGAGTCCTGCTTCTCATGTCCATACGCTGATAACTGCCAGCAGCCCTGAAAGACAAGCTTATGTAAGATATGCAGGGGAGCAGGACTCACAGGCTTTCAGTGTGAGCACTTAAACAACTTTGTACATAAAAATACCAAATTAAATCCCAGAAAATTGCATATCTTTAAGCCCTGCAGATTTTGCACAGAAGTGAGAACATTCTGCAGGTTTCAAAATTATCCACCAAGTCTAGCCCTGGTCTAACTCAGCTAACTCAAGCACAAACTTTCCCAGATCTGAACATGACAGCTTCCATGTAAAGAAGTCCCAAGTACTCCCTGACTCTACACGCTTTATACCATTGCTTCCTTACCATGTAGAATGCTTACCAAATGACAGTGTTACTGATCCTCCTGCTCCTGCCTGAGATATGGAGAACAGTCCAGAACTTTTTTCAGCTGAGCAGATGTCGCCCTCTCAGAACACATGGGGCAGATGCTTTCTGATTCCAAAAGTCTGGGTGGAAGAGAACAAATGGACTGATGTTATGTCGTATGCGGCAATGTACATGGGTTATGGAACCCACAGGATCAGCTCATTCCTTTATCATTCCCATGGGCTGACATGTCACAGTATGGGCTCATGCACATGGCCGTATTTATCTTCCGTGTACTGTCGGTTGCTCACAGATAGACCCCCAATGCCCGGGCCCCTCATATAGAAATATACTTACCCTGCTTCCCAGGACCTGTGTTGCTCCTGATCCCCGCGCAGCCGTCACTGCATCTTCCCATCGCGCGGATCAAAACACCCAGCGACGGGGAGGAGCAGCAAATAGCAGGCCGAGACAGGGACGAGCCTCCCTAGCATAGCGGCTGTGAGAGATGCAGCAGGGATCAGGAGCTACGCGGGTGCCAGGAAGCAAGGTAAGTATAATCTATATGAGGGGCCTGGGCATGTTTTATACTTTGGATAACCCCTTTAAGGGTATGGCCTCCTGGAGCGGATTTTCTGCAGCAAAATCCACACCAGATCCATGGCCAATCCACATATTTTCAATTCAGATTCATCATGGATTTCACCCTCTTTATTGCAAAGGATGAAATCTGCGGTGGCCATTTGCAGCATAAATTGACGTGCCGTGGATTTCAAATTTGCATTGCAGGTTAATTTACACTGCAGATATTTTTCGCAGTGTGCGGATGACATTTCTAAAAATCTCTTCCACCTTGCTGGTACTGTAACACTGCAGATTTTCCACAGACAAATTCACATTGGCAGATCGGCAATGTTTCTGACAGTTGTGAACGTGCTCTGAGGTTTGGCAGGGGCTTGTCTCCCTCTGCTCTACTGCATTAGGATGCACAAGCATGTGCTTATGGGGGGCTCGGCTAGATGGCTGTTGGACACCTATTTTAGGTACAACCCCAGCTTTGGCTAACTGATCACCTTGATTCAGGAGGAGCCAATACCTATACCAAGTGTCAGCTTCCTGAAGCCAAGGTCTCCACCTATGGGATTCATCAGTGATCTCAAATTGGTCACCCTTCCATTTTCACTCTCAGCTTACGTTTTGAACTCTGAATGCAGGGCTGGGAATTCACAATGTGGGCAGATGCACCAGTCGTCTTTAACCATATGCCGACCCTGTCAGAATGGAAAAACAAAAATATGCATTCTGTGCTGGTTCATTTCATTGAATAAGTCATATATTAGAGCTTGTCTCATACTGATTTCTCCTACAGATAAAGAGGGACACATAATAGGGTAACATACCGCAGGTCTGATATTGTTGCAAGTGGCGTTTTTACGCCACCCTTGCCACTTTTCTGAAAAGGGCTGAGGTGAGGGCAGGGAGTGGGCATGGCCAGCAGCCACAACAAACTTACTTTCATTTAAGGCCTCTTGCACGCGGTCGTTGTGTGCCCGTGGCCATACGGCGGGTCCGCAATACACGGGCAGCGGCCCGTGTGCACTCCGTATTACTGATGCAGACCCGTTCACTTGAATGGGTCTGCAATCACACAGATGCGGAACGGAAGCACGGATCGTAACCCCACGGAAGCACTACGGAGTGCTTCCGTGGTGTTTCTGTCCATTCCTCCGCACAGCAAAATAATAGAACTTGTTCTATTTTTTTTGCGGTGCGGACGGATCACGGACCCATTCAAGTTGAATGGGTCTCGATCCGTCCTGGCCGCCAGACGGACCTTACCCGTGCATTGGGGACTGCAAATCCCCAATGCACGGAACGGACCCATAACGGTCGTGTGCATGAGGCCTTAGACAGTTTTATTGGCCCTGAGCTGCGTCGATTTCTGTTTAGGCGCACAGACTGCCGGAACATGAGCCTAATGTATGATGAGGCTTGCACCTTAAGCACATCCTCTGACAGAAGCAGGAGATATCAAGAAAGCACCAGTCTTGATAATGTTGTGTTGATCCTCTGTTATTCTTCCTAGAAATTTCAGTTTAATTGATAATTAGGTGTTACCAGTTAGGGGTGTGTCCCTACATACTCTGATACTGTCCAATTACTGCTGATTGTGTAGGGACACACCCATTTGACAGGGGGATGGTAACAGCTGTCATTTTATTAATACAGTTGTAGAAGGCATAACAGAGCAACAGCACAATGTCAGAAGTTCCAGAATTATTTCATGTGGAATGCAAGTAAATTCTACAACAGATCTTTTTGGAGTTGCGAGATAGTCGCTGCATATTTGGAGCTCTATTGTATCAAATCTGAACTTTACAGATTAATATTGCAGAATGGAGGTTGGTGCCCTTTAAAAAGTGCTACCCAATGTCAATGCACTGCCAAAACTGGACATAGGTGGCAAAGCTGGCAGCATAGTCTATATACATAATAACCTCTGATGATTCGCATATTGAGCTACTTACAGTTGCTACACAGTACGGTAGGTTGTTCTTGCAGCCTGGACAGAGAAGCTCACACTCTGGGAGTTTGAAGTCACAGAATGGGCACGGTGTGGTCTCTTCTTCCACTTCTGAGGTGTCTGGTCGCCTAGTCCGTAAACCACAGAAGTGAGTTACTTGTACAACAGGGATGTATAACCCCTATACGTCTGGACATTGCATCCTGAAGGTCTTACCTGACCATGGCCTCAATCTTCTTCTTGTACTTTGCATCTATTTTATTACGATATTCAGGCCTCATCAGCATGGCTGCAAAGCTGAACGCAGAGTTCTTCAGACCAGCTCGATGGCATTCGATTACTGTAGAAGTCAGGATCGGGACTATGTCTAGAAGCACAAGGGAAACGTAAAACCAAGTGGCAGAAATGGTGGAACCCATCACAAAGCGAAATACTGTCCAGCGACTATTATGAAAGTCGTGAGAGGTAACGCATTTAGACACTTACGGGATGGAAATTTACTTATGTTATTGGCAACACGTATCAGCATACGGGCTCCTTTCATGTGGTCTCCACGCTTTACATGGATCTATACAGGGAAAATAAGATGCTCTGGTAACTAGAAGGATTCTACAGTACACGTACAGCATGGTGATTTAAAGGGAACCTCTAAGTACAGGTACCTGCCCCTTGAAACTGAGAGAAACACAGGGGGACAAGGCAGCTGTATGACTCAGACATAAGGGGTACAGGAGGGGCTGATTAATGCCAGAACTATCACGCTCTCTCTATAGCAATGGATGGATTAGATAGATAGATGAAATCACTACCTTGACTAAGATGTAGCTGTGAAGAATCATTAGGTTTGTAGCCATTTCTGCAGGAATCTTGATCTTCTGTGTTTTCAGTTCCATATACATACTGAAGAGCACGTCATGTGCGTTTCGATAATTACCTTTTCATTAAAAGATAGATATGTTTGAAGATGATTACTTTCCCAGCTAGTGTTACAGCTATACCACTAAGAGGCTGACTACACCACGGCTCCTTATATAACAGCGATACATTCTCGTTTTTACCGCTCCGTTTGTTGTAAAGCTAACCACCATAATGTATATGAGGTGTCCGAATTTTAGCTACTACAAAGAATCCAGATTAAATCAACAATGTCAAGGCGAATGGCAAACTGAAAGCTATAGGCCCCCGACAAAATTGTTAAAGGGGTTCTCTACTTTACATCTCCAAACACCCTACAGGTTACTCTGGGTTGATAGAGAGGGGTTCGGATTTACCACCCTCAATTATTTGTCCATTGCTCCAGAGGATTCTTCACCACATGTTATACTATGTATTGAGCTGTGCGTAACAAATAAACTTGAAACTAGAACTTCCGTAAATCAAACGAGCAGCTCATTTATTTCAATGAGTATTGTGTTATACATCATTTTCCCTGTGATGGGACTACAAGGGAAGTGCTGTGAGGTTCCACGCTCAATAAAATCACACAACCAAGATAATAATGCACTTAGTAAAGTAGATGCAAGCATTATATATGGACAAAGCGCCTTGATTAGGTGGTACATATGGCTGTGCTTGCTCCTCCTCCCATCGGTTGCTTGAAGCACATGGAGGTTACTAGGAGCAGCACACCATATGTGCGGGGTCTGCGCTCCTGAACATAGAAGCCCAATGGCTTAGGTAGGTTTAGCGTAGGACCCGCCTGACCTGAGACCCCCTTGGCCTTTGGTAGGCGGGCTCAGATGTGTTTGGATCAAAATATATTGGCTAAGTGTCTCAGATATTATCATATCAGAGTGATGTCCATATATAATGCTTGCATCTACTTTACTTAGTGCATTATTACCTTATTTCTGTGATTTACTTCAATAATATGGCCCGTGACATCCGCACATTTATAAATCATACCGTGCAGGATGTTTTTATCTTTGTTTTTTCTTTGACATTTTTTTGTTTATGTAGTATATGCTTGAGGGAGTGGCACCTTCACAGCCAGTACTGCTGTGGAACATCCAGGTGCTCTTGTGCAAACTGTAAACGTGCAGCAATGGTTTTTTTGGACAGCAGTGGCTTCCTCTGTGGTATCCTCCCATGAAATCCATTCTTGTTTAGTGTTTTACGTATTGTAGATTCGCTAACAGGGATGTTAGCATATGCCAGAGACTTTTGTAAGTCTTTAGCTGACACTCTAGGATTCTTCTTCACCTCATTGAGCAGTCTGCGCTGTGCTCTTGCAGTCATCTTTACAGGACGGCCACTCCTAGGGAGAGTAGCAGCAGTGCTAAACTTTCTCCATTTATAGACAATTTGTCTTACCATGGACTGATGAACAGCAAGGCTTTTGGAGATACTTTTATAACCCTTTCCAGCTTTATGCAAGTCAACAATTCTTAATCGTAGGTCTTCTGAAAGCTCTTTTGTGTGAGGCATCATTCACATCAGGCAATGCTTCTTGTGAAAAGCGAACCCAGGACTGGTGTGTGTTTTTTATAGGGCAGGGCAGCTGTAACCAACACCTCCAATCTCTCATCTCATTGACTGGACTCCAGTTGGCTGACACCTCTCTCCAATTAGGTCTTGCAGATGTCATTAGTCTAGGGGTTCACATACTTTTTCCACCTGCACTGTGAATGTTTACATGGTGTGTTTAATAAAAACATGGTAACATTTCATTTCTTTGTGTGTTATTAGTTTAAGCAGACTGTGATTGTCTATTGTTGTGACTTAGATGAAGATCAGATCACATTTTATGACCGATTTGTGCAGAAATCCATATCATTCCAAAGGGTTCACATACTTTTTCTTGCAACTGTACATGCATACTTGGCTTAGCCAAGCATGGATGTGTTGTCAACAGGGAGAGGGGACTATGCTGCTGCCATAAACCTCTGGCAGTGGCTTATCTCCCCTGAGAACAAAAGGACCAAGAACTGAAACTGAACTGTCCGATCCTTATCTGCCCTGACATTATTTCTCCGGGGAGAGTTGGGACCCAAATAACATTAGAGTGTTGGCCAGTTACCCTGAAGTTGACAGGGTTGGACAACCTTTATGTGTATGGGGGCCTTACGCTCACTTCTTCACTATAGGGTCTGTAATTTAGTGATAAACTTTGGTACTGACCGATGACAGTCTTGCTTAGATTTTGTAACCACATTCAGAATTTGACTGCTTGCAAGAGAAAACTCTAATGGTCCTGGAATATGGAATAAGCCTCCTGAGACCGCTTTTGTGGCACGTGTTCTCAAATTTACAGCTGAGACGCAATGCTACATCTATCCCAATGTACTAAACGTGATCATGCAGGACTGTGCACACACTACAGTACAGGGCATATGGATTGGCACAGATGAATCATCATCTTCTGTAGCTGTTTTATATACAGTGGCACCTTGGGTGGCAAATTACTTATATAATGACCTGCAGACTGCTCCTCCCTGGCTATGATGATGGCTGTGCGGGCTGCTTCCCTGTATTGCTTTAGCGCCATATACAAGCGGAATAAATACTTAGCATCCTAAAAAAAAGAAAAAACATAGAATGTTAAATATATAGTAGATATATCACGCCATCAATATTACACTGATATGTAGTCATTTACAATAGGAGAACAAACCTTAGGCATGCCGTCACTTTCACCCATTAGATAGTCTATCAGCTGATTGGTCAGCATCTCATCTTTGGCCTGGCCAACCTGATAAGGAAGACATATATTAAAGGGGTTCTCCGGGATTTTGATATTGATGGCCTATGCGCAGGATAGGTCATCAATATCAGGCTGGTGGGTTGACCAGCTGTAAGAAGAGGCTGCGGCACTCTGTGAGCGCTTAGGCCTCTTCCTAGGCCAGTGACATCACCAATCAATAGGCCTGAGGATAGGCCATTAATAGAAAATCCCCAAAAAAACCTTTAAAGGAGAAATCAATACAAAAAAACAAAACCGAATTGGAGCAGATGAACAACGGTTTATTATTTGCATCTTCTTACCGTATCGATTGCCATTTCTATGGCTGCATTTTCTTCAGTAGTTGAGCACTTTAAAAAGTGTTTCAATGCCTGAAAAATACAACACATACAGATGGAAACTATAACAGGCTTTGTTAATACAGATATTGGCAAGTTTCTGCTCGTGCAGCTACAAGTTCAGAGCTCAGTGAGCATTCTCTCCTCTGCTGCCTCCTCTCAATACCGTAGCTTGTGTACCTGTGTCTCCCCCCCCTTCCCTCTCTCTAACATGCCTGTGAAACATGCTCAGAGCTGACGTCATGCATCCATAACCTGCTGTGTGTGAGCAAAGCTGTCCGCACTGACCACAGCTCAGTGATTAGCACTGAGCGCTGGGGTCCTGGGTTCGAATCCAGCCAAGGACAACATCTGCATGGAGTTTGTATGTTCTCCCTGTGTTTGTGTGGGTTTCTTCCGGTTTCCTCCTGCACTACAAATACATACTGATAGGGACCTTAGATTGTGAGCCCAATTGGGGACAGTGTGATGCTAATGTCTGTAAAGGGCTCCAGAATATGTCAGTGCTATATAAGGGGGTAAAATAATAATAATACATGATTTAAGGAGACTGCATTCTGTAACCATGGGGCAGCTTCAACAACATTATGCATGCTAGGCTGCATATGCGCTGCACAAAATACAGATTTTTAATTAACACTATAGACTATAGATTTTTAATTAACACCATTGGCAAAGATAACTCGCACCCTAACTCAGTTGCGTCTGTACATTTTGAACCTTTTCATTCTGGGAACCTGGTGACAGGACCTCAGGTCTGACTCCTTGCTTTAATGTGTAAACAGGGACTCGGTCTCTTCCCTGTGGCTGACATCATCACCAATCAGATCCCTTCTGGCTGCTCTCAGGGCCCTCACTTTGTATATCTCTGTATTCTGTTGATATAATGTCTCTTCTAGTTAAAGGATCAGGTGTGTAGGTTTATAGTTTGTAAGTGCATACAGGGATGAGCTGCAGTTATATAACTGCCAGTCTATGCCATCTGTGTGTGCTGACTCTCCAGTGTAGTTCTATGAGATGTAGCTTTAAAATGGTCTCACCGCTTGCATGTATAAGGTGACAGGGCAGCGAAGGTAGACAGGCTTAAGCTCCATATAGGAGAACATGGAGACCCTGCAGTGTGAGGGGACAGCTGTGTCACTCATCTGTCATGGCTGCCCTCAGAGGACACAGAGAAATGCAGTGTGATGAGACTCTGTCCCCTCTGTCTGCAAAGCCAGGCATAATGGAAAATGTAGGATTCATTAGAAAAATCATATCTGAGAGGAAGAAAGAATCAAGATGGCTGACAACCTACAAAAGTACACATTAAATAAAACAGGCATAAACAAGACATACATAATATATATATATATTCTTTTACCTACCCTTGCATGTTGACCACAAAGCAAAAAAAACTTCCCTGCTTGAAAATGCTTCTTCTCTCCCTCGAAGTAAAGTGCGATACTCTGATAATCTTCATTACTGGTGTCCTCAGATCCTGCAGGATGCGGACAGACATCTGTCAGATGACTGTACATAATCAGATAATCCTAATAACTAACACACTTGTCCTGTTAGGGAATGTGTCAACCATATCTTTAGATATTTTAGCGATTAAATCCAGCTACTGATGCAGTCTTTTTTTAATATTTTATTTTATGTTTGTAGATTACTATTTTCTATACATCATTATGGGGGCAGACACCCTGCTATGAACAGCATTGAGAGAAATGTTTTACAGCAGCCAGATGAACCATAAGAGCATGAAATGTGGAGGTCTTCGTTGAGGTCTATGGGAGTGTCTTGGACATGCTCTGTGACCCGTGCAGAGGTAACTGTGCAGGGGGGCCTTTTGGCTTTCCGTTTGTGAGATCTGTTCAGGGCTCTCACAAGCGGTCCGAAACAGATCAGTTTTGCCCTAATGCATTCTGATCGGAAAAGGATCCGCTCAGAATGCATCAGTTTGCCTCCGATCAGTCACTATTCTGCTCTGGAGGCGGACACCAAAACTCTGCCTGCAGCGTTTTGCTATCCGCCTGATGAAGTGGAGCCAAACGGATTCGTCCTGGCACACAATGTAAGTCAATGGGGACGGATCTGTTTTCTCTGACACAATCTGATCCGTCTCCCATTGACTTTCAATGGTGTTCAAGACGGATCCGTCATGGCTATAGAAGACATAATACAAACGGATCTGTTCATGATGGATGCATGCAGTTGTATTATTGTAACGGAAGCGTTTTTGCAGATCCAAAAACGCTAGTGTGAAAGTAGCCTAAGCTGTGAACATTGTAAAATGATTTATATCTGTAAAGAATAAATCAAGGCAACTGGACTTACTGTAGATTTCTTGAAAACGTTTCACTCGTTCTTCCAACGAGCTTTCTCAATTCTGAGTGATCAACACCTTTGACCCAATGCTGGGTATAATTACTAGATGTGGATTCAGTTACATATTTATTCCCAGAGAATTCTTGTACAGTCACTCAGAATTGAGAAAGCTCGTTGGAAGAACGAGTGAAACGTTTTCAAGAAATCTACAGTACGTCCAGTTGCCTTGATTTATTTTTTACATATATACCATGACCTGGATAAATGAGAACCTTCACAGACATTGTAAATGATTGACCCGGTGTTATCTATACAGAGGTGTTACCTTTCATTGTAAGCCTGCCTATAATGATAATGAGATGGCTACTGAAAGGTGATCTCTACAGAACAGGAATTGTCAGCATGTTATTAGGCTTAGTAGCCGGTGTGAAAGGATTTTTTTCTTTTAAATATAGATAGTGGCATGGGAAATTGAAAAAAAAACCACACAATTCTATAACAACATGTTTAACACAAAAACTAATCAGTAGTTCATTTTTGTGATGTCGTATTCCTTTTAAATAGGGTCTTGTTTAACTGTTTCCGTAATGTTTAACAAAGTGAGGACACTTAGTACCTCTCTGAATACCGGTCCATGAACACTCTTATATATGAGCAAATTAAAAAAATGCCTGCAACTGTGATTAACTGGGGAGCCAAACCACATTACAGAATATATCACAAAGTTTTACATAAGAATGAGATATGCAATTGACACTAGAGACAATGAAACAGATCTCCAGCAGTTTGCAGGTGAAGGGACTGACAACAGCCACAAAAAGCGCAAGGTCATACCTATAACATCAGCGTAGATCTCCATCTGGTTGTGCTGCTGGGCCAGCTGGAATGCTTCATTGTTGCACTTGGACAATACTAAGAACTGAATTGCTGAACCATAATCTCCAAGACGGAGGAAAAACCTAATAAATAAATAAATAAATAAATAAAAAAACACATGAAAAACCCACACACAATAAACATTAAAGAGGTTGTCCCATGAAAAATATTCTATGTTTTTAAAACCAGCACCTGGATCTGAATGCTTTTATAAATGCCTGTAATTAAAAATGTATTATAGCTACTGAGTCATTCAATAAAATGTATCTGTATAGCGCCACCTGCTGTTTGTTTTTTCTAATTTCTCTATCCAACTTAGGCTACTTTCCCACCTGCGTTCGGTGCGGATTCGTCTTGTATCTGCACAGACGGATCCGCACAGATAATGCAAAGGCTTGTATCCGTTCAGGACGGATCCGTTTGCATTATTCTTTAAAAAAAGTCTAAGTCAAAACAGATCTGTCCTGACTTACATTGAAAGTCAATGGGAGGCGGATCCGTTTTCAATTGCACCATATTGTGTCAGTGAAAACGGATCCGTCCCCATTGACTTACATTGTAAGTCAGGACGGATTAGTTTGGCTCCGTATCGTCAGGCGGACATCAGCGTTTTGGTGTCCACCTTCAGAGCGGACTACAGGCGCAACGGAGCCAAACTGATGTATTCTGAGCGGATCCTTATCCATTCAGAATGCATTGGGGCTAAACTGATCCGTTTTGGGCCGCTTGTGAGAGCCTTGAAACAGATCTCACAGGCGGACCCAGAAACGCCAGTGTGAAAGTAGGCTCACTGTGATGGAAGCACATGCTCAGTTCCATCCTTCCACGGCCACCAGATTCAGCACAAAGGACATGACCCCTGAGCTGCCAGCTTGTAATAAATCTAGCAGAGCAATAGGAGCAATGAATGGCTTCAGGTCTGGATCTATGTGAGGTACAGGGCTAGTTGCAGCTTTGCTAGTAAGAGACTGTCGTGTATTATATATATACAAATACATGAATATGCAGATTACCTTGCAACCATCTTTGCCCCCTCCAGCGACTGGGTCTCTTTCACAATTCCAACTGCTTTCTCAGGATTGTTTAAATGGTCCAAGTAGATCCGGATGACATTATCCCAGTCTCTTGCATTCTCATAAGCCAAGGCGGCCTCTTTATATCTAAAAAGAGGCAAAAGATGATGTGAGCATCCTTGAATATGATTTAAAGTCGATCAAAATTGTCCATATTATTGGGAACCTCCAGTCACGTTGCTAACCGCACGACTGGAATAGTGAGCAGTCTAGTCAACCATATGAGGCTTTCAGCATTGATTGGAAGTACAGGCAACTGGACCGGCCGCTCTCCTGACGTCACTGTTGAACCTCTGGAGGGGGATGCAGTCAGCAACATAACTGGTACCCTTTAAATATTTCTCATGTTGAATGTAATGTAATAAATCCCCCTACCCATCCAGCAGGACCTATGAAGGCAACTACAGTATATTTACCTGTCTGGATTTGGCAGACTGGGTCTCAGACTGTCTGCACTGCACTTTGAGTTCCTGCATGTAAAGTTCTTGCACGGACGGGGTCATGTGTGCTGCTGCAGCCAATAACAGGCCCCAGTGGTGACGTGTCCTCATGTGGCTCCTCACTGGTGGGTCACATGTCGCTTCGGGACAGGGTCACCTCTGAGGCCAGTCTTTGGCAGCAGTGGTGCACATGACACAATCTGTGCAAAAAGTTTACATTTGGGGACTGGAAGAGCAGGGAAGAAAGTGGAGGTCCCACAGAGCTGGAATCAAGCAGCGGGGAACAAGTAAGTATACTTACTTTCACAGGTGAAGCAGGTTGGGTGGGGGATTAAAAAAAAAAAAAAAGACAACTTAGAGTCAGTACAGAGGTCAGGCAGAAGTCAGGTCAGGCAGTGAAGAGTCAAATCCAGAAGTCAGACAGAAGTCAGTGCATGAAACAGGCAAACAAGCTAATGACACACCATTGCAGGAAACTAGAGTACCAGAAATTATTGCTTAGGTATCGTCCCATAGGAAAGTGCCTGAAGTACCCCATTGGCTGGGGAAGATCAGGGTGCGCACGCCCTACATACACAGCAGACACTGAACTCGGCCTAACTGGAGGAGAGCATCGCCGGCAGCACTACTCCAGTGGCTGGGCCAGAAGAGGGGACCGATGGCACTGGGACACAAGAGCGACGGAGTGGGTGAGCAGAGCGGCAGCTGTTCCCACTGGGAGGAGCGGAGAGGTGGTGGGCACAGACCACCACCATAACAACCTTTTTGACTTCCAAATCTCCTGAATGGTCAACCATTGTAAAGCCTAATTTCCCCACAAAAACTTCCCCTTAACAATCGAACAGAATCCCTATCTCTATACAGATTGCAACCCGTTTCTACTTTTCACACCATGTTTGTTGCCTCAGTTATTTCTACCTAAATATGAATATATCTGAATCATCGTTCTCTTAGACATAAATCCTTTTAAAAATTGTTAACATGAAACAAAGTAATGGCGCTCTACAGAACTTACTTCCCATCTGCCTCCTTTGCTTTGGCATACTGCAGGTGGATCTTGGGAGAAGACACATTAGGAAGCAGTTCGCCAACCTTTGCCCTAAACCAAAGTAAAAATGACTGATTAGGGAAAAGTAAAAAAAAATTAAAAAAAAACCCGCAAAGCATAATTCAGGTATATAAGGTACAGTATAAAAGAAAGATTTCTTACCAGTTTTTACATCGGATGTACACAGAAGCAGCTTTGTCATAGTACTGGCCCTTCTCGTAGAGCTGAGCTGCTTCTGAGAATTGCTGTGATAGAAGCAAATATGAAAAACATGAGCAACTGCATGTAAGGGTACTTTCACACTAGCAGTTTTCTCTCCGGCGAAAAATCCTGAACACTTGCCGGAATGCCAGATCCTTCATTAATTTCCATTGAAATGTATTAATGCTGGATCCGGTACTAAGTGTTCCGGAAAACCAGATCTGGTTCCCCGATTTGCGCTTGCGCAGACCTTTAAAAATAGGAAAAAAATAAATACCGGATCCGTTTTTCCGGATGACAACCGGAAAGACGGATCCGCATCCGGATCAGTCTCACAAATGCATCCGTTTGCGTCTGGATTGCCGAGTCCAGCAGGAAGTTCCAGCGACGGAACTGCCTGCCGGAATCCTCTGCCGCAAGTGGGAAAGTACTCTAAGTCTAGTCCTCATTTCACAGGTCAATAACAAGAAGTACCTTCATGCTCTCCAGAATAGCGCCACAGTCTTTCTTCAGTAGTCTACTGGGGTGTTTGAGAGCCTGATTAACCCCGCGCCGGATGTCTCCCATACGGATGGACATTCGAGCCACTCCAGCAAGACATGTTTCATCGTGTTCCTGATACTGTCATAAACAAACTTCTATTAGACACTGTAAATTCCCACAACTGGTATGTTACTCTTTAGGAGAGGTCATCAATATCAGATCGGTGGGGGTCCGACTCCCAGCACCCCAGCCGATCAGCAGTTTGAGGAGACCACAGTGCTTCAGTCCAGAGGATAGACTATTAACATAAAAATTCCAGACAACCCCAGTAATATAAGAAGCAAATAATGATAGCGGTAAAAAACCCTTCTCTAGTTTTTATGTGTTCTTATAATTTAAAACAGTTGTTATTAATGGATTTTGTGTATCTTGTGTATATGACACATATGTAGAGCACATAACATAAAAGCAACCACTGTAGGAGATATATGGCCCATGGGTATGGGGTCCCAGTTCAGGTTGGGACTACTCCATTTTCCATTGGTGGCTTCTCACCACAGATATTAATGGTATTACCACATTCCACAATATACCACAATTCTACTTAATTCCTTTGATGGGGTTGTATAGTGATGGGGTTGTGCAGCGATGGGGTTGTGCAGCGATGGGGTTGTGCAGCGATGGGGTTGTGCAGCGATGGGGTTGTGCAGCGATGGGGTTGTGCAGCTGCAGGCATCTTTTCCTGTGCATTTGCCCCTACTTTTATCTTAATAAAATGTGTGAATAATATGCACTGTATATGCAAAGAGATCATATACCATACATGTTCATACCATGCTGTCTCCAGTCATTCCTTTCTCATAATGGGCAAGAGCATTTACATAGTCACCCCTGGAGGAGAAACAAGTATATATCAATGCAGTTCAGACAAGGGTATAAATACTATGCAGACAGAACATGGAATGGTAGAATATGGATCTCCTCTGGTTGTGTGGGGTCTGATCGATCCTACTGTAAGAGAGACACGTCTGGTTGGAGTACTATGGCTGGATATATATATATATATATATATATATATATATATATAATGTGGATGATCAATTGTCCACTGAATCATTTGTGCAATCTGACCAGCAACGTGGCAGACTACACTGCCCGCCGTCAGTACCAACGCAGACCTTAATCGTTTCAGACATTGTAAGGATGCAGAGGGCTGTAGCTGTGAGGCAGTGTCTCAGAGCAGGATAAGTACTGTAGAGACCTCGGTTTTAAACACTAAATTTCTAAAGATACATTTAGACTAAAATTTTAAGAATCTATATCAGATTAATATGAAAATTAATTGATACAAAATTACCCAATCATACACTAAACTTTAGAATAAGGCTACTTTCACACTTGCGCTTGATCGGATCCGTTCTGAACGGATCCGATCATATTAATGCAGACGGAGGCTCCGTTCAGTACGGATCCGTCTGCATTAATAACTTTAAAAAATTTCGCAAGTGCGCAAGTCCTGCGCGGATCCGTTCAGACTTTCAATGTAAAGTCAATGGGGGACGGATCCGCTTGAAGATTGAGCCATATGGTGACATCTTCAAGCGGATCCGTTCCCATTGACTTACATTGTAAGTCTGAACGGATCCGCACGCCTCCGCACGGCCAGGCGGACACCCGAACGCTGCAAGCAGCGTTCAGCTGTCCGCCTGTCCGTGCGCAGGCGAGCGGAGCGGAGGCTGAACGCCGCCAGACTGATTCAGTCTGAGCGGATCCGCATCCATTCAGACTGCATCAGGGCTGGACGGAGGCGTTCGGGTCCGCTCGTGAGCTCCTTCAAACGGAGCTCACGAGCGGACCGACGAACGCTAGTGTGAAAGTAGCCTAAGATGTAATCCGCTTTAATATGATACAGATTTAAAGAGATATACCAGTTATATCCCTTATTAACAGGATAGGGGGGACAACTATTAGATTGGTGGGGTACCTACCCACCAATTACAAGAGAATGTGGGCCTTGTATCCAACGCTTGGCTATTTCCAGCAGTCCCACAGAGATAACTGGAGCGCCAATGCCTATGCCCGACCTGCCGCTCTGTTTATTTGGGGTAACCTGTGGGGTAAGGCGCCTCTGTTTTAATGATCGGTGGGGGTCCCAGAGGTTAGACCCACCCCGCTGATCTAATAGTCATCTCCTATCCTGCAGATACTCCTTTAAGATGGCAAGAGAGAAGAACACCCAGAGACTCACGTGAACTCCAGCTGTATGGCATACTCCTTTGATATAAATGGTATCTGGTTGGGAGCCAGCCGCTTTGCAAGCTGTAGAGCGCTATCCCAATGCTGCAAGTCTCTTCTGACCTAAACAGAATGCAAATGTCTGCACATTAGCAGGGCCAACGACTACGTGATACCTAAGAAAGAGCATAGACTAGAGCATATTCTGCATGTTCACAAAATGTTCATATCTGATGATAACACAAAGCAATACAAAACCATGGCAGCATGGGGACAGTGCCTACAGCAATCTGCAAACTTCTAGTAAGGAATTAGAAAAATTATTATAAAGACATAACAAGTAATGTAAAATATGGTTACCATTGCTTGACTACACACTAGCGGTTTTTCTTTTCCGGCACTGAGTTCCGTCAAAAGGGCTCAATACTGGTAAAGAACTGATCAGGCATATTCTCATGCATTCTGAATGGAGAGCAATCCGTTCAGGATGCATCAGGATGTCTTCAGTTCAGTCTTTTCGACTGATCAGAACAGAGATAAAACCGCAGCATGCTACAGTTTTATCTCCGGCACAAAAAAATGAAGACTTGCCGAAAATGCCGGATCCAGCATTTTTTTCCATAGGACTGTATTAGTGCCGGATGCGACATTCAAAATACCGGAATGCCGGATCAGTCCTATCGCAGACCGAAAAAAATGTGAAAAAAATAAATGCCCGATACATTTTTCCGGATGACACTGGAAAGACTGATCCGGCATTTCAATGCATTTGTAAGAAGGATCAGGATCCTAATCAGTCTTACAAATGCCATCAGTTGGCATACGTTTTGCCGGATCCGTCGCCGAAACTGCTTGCCGGATGACTCTGCCGCAGTGTGAAAGTACCCTTAAAAAGGGGAACACCCCCCTCCCTCCCTATTCATCAGATCTAGCCCCCAATGACTTTTTTTCTGTTACCAAAGATAAAGGAAATATTGAAAGGATGCCATTTTGATGACATTAATGACATCAAAGGTAACGTGACAGCAGTGCTGAAGGCCATTCCACAAAGCCAATTCCACAATTGCTTCACAGCGTTGACCAGGCGCTGGCACCAGAGCATAGCCACTTTGAGGGCAACCATAGTGACATTTGACAATGAGGTATGTAGCACTTTTACCTGAATGAGTTAGAGAACTTTATTGTCAGAGCTCATTCGCACCGACCACAGCGGACACTTACCTCAAGTGCACAAATAGGATTGCTAGAGGCCAAGTAGAGATCCTGAGCAAGGTTGAAGTCATTGGTGAACATGGCAAGATGTCCTGCTAGGAGGTTATGATCTTCTATTCCCTGGCAAACAAAATGCACAGCAAACGTTTAGTTTTGGCGTATTTTAGAAAGGGAGTCGGGGCTTGTACTAATACTGAGCTATGCACTGTGATCCTCTTGTTAGTTATTCCTATGGGGCATTATCTTTTGTGGTGACTATTTTAGCAGTAATCAGCAGGGTGAGGGTTAGACTAATCTCCTCTCACCGGGCACAGGACAGAGCAGCAATCCGGTTACACCAGCACATGTACAGCACATAGTACACATCCAGTGGGGGACAAGCAGTGAAACATTCTTCATCGTATACCTTTATCTGTTCCAGGGACATCACCATGCCCACACTGCCGATGGTCCGATATACCCGTACAGCAAACTCCACCTCCATGTGGTGCAGACAGGCCCGGGCTAGCTCATTCCAAGCCTCCTCTGTATTCAACAAGGTGCACACACTCCAGGCGTCTGGGAACCTACATGACGATAGTTATACGCATCTCATCAGTCAGATGTAACAGGCAAAAAGTGATCAGACGGCGCGTTTCGCATGCAAGTGCCGTCCACTCAGCACTCTTCTAGCAGGAACACATTTCTCATAACTCTGAGATAGAAAGTCCCAGCAGTGACAGACCCCCAGTCCCCAGAGTTAGGGGGAATCCAGTAGTGAGAGACCCCCACTCCCCAGAGTTAGGAGGGATCCAGCAGTGACAGACCCCCAGTCCCCAGAGTTAGGGGGAAATCCAGCAGGGACAGACCCCCACTCCCCAGAGTTAGGAGGGATCCAGCAGTGACAGACCCCCAGTCCACAGAGTTAGGAGGGATCCAGCAGTGACAGACCCCCACTCCCCAGAGTTAGGGGGAATCCAGCAGGGACAGACCCCCACTCCCCAGAGTTAGGAGGGATCCAGCAGTGACAGACCCCCACTCCCCAGAGTTAGGGGGAATCCAGCAGGGACAGACCCCCACTCCCCAGAGTTAGGAGGGATCCAGCAGTGACAGACCCCCAGTCCACAGAGTTAGGAGGGATCCAGCAGTGACAGTCCCCCAGTCCCCAGAGTTAGGAGGGATCCAGTAGTGAGAGACCCCCAGTCCACAGAGTTAGGAGGGATCCAGCAGTGACAGACCCCCAGTCCCCAGAGTTAGGAGGGATCCAGCAGTGAGAGACCCCCAGTCCACAGAGTTAGGAGGGATCCAGCAGTGACAGACCCCCACTCCCCAGAGTTAGGGGGAATCCAGCAGGGACAGACCCCCACTCCCCAGAGTTAGGAGGGATCCAGCAGTGACAGACCCCCACTCCCCAGAGTTAGGAGGGATCCAGTAGTGAGAGACCCCCAGTCCCCAGAGTTAGGGGGAATCCAGCAGGGACAGACCCCCACTCCCCAGAGTTAGGAGGGATCCAGCAGTGACAGACCCCCACTCCCCAGAGTTAGGAGGGATCCAGCAGTGACAGACCCCCAGTCCACAGAGTTAGGAGGGATCCAGCAGTGACAGACCCCCACTCCCCAGAGTTAGGGGGAATCCAGCAGGGACAGACCCCCACTCCCCAGAGTTAGGAGGGATCCAGCAGTGACAGACCCCCACTCCCCAGAGTTAGGAGGGATCCAGCAGTGACAGACCCCCAGTCCCCAGAGTTAGGGGGAAATCCAGCAGGGACAGACCCCCACTCCCCAGAGTTAGGAGGGATCCAGCAGTGACAGACCCCCACTCCCCAGAGTTAGGAGGGATCCAGCAGTGACAGACCCCCAGTCCCCAGAGTTAGGGGGAAATCCAGCAGGGACAGACCCCCACTCCCCAGAGTTAGGAGGGATCCAGCAGTGACAGACCCCCAGTCCACAGAGTTAGGAGGGATCCAGCAGTGACAGACCCCCACTCCCCAGAGTTAGGGGGAATCCAGCAGGGACAGACCCCCACTCCCCAGAGTTAGGAGGGATCCAGCAGTGACAGACCCCCACTCCCCAGAGTTAGGGGGAATCCAGCAGGGACAGACCCCCACTCCCCAGAGTTAGGAGGGATCCAGCAGTGACAGACCCCCAGTCCACAGAGTTAGGAGGGATCCAGCAGTGACAGTCCCCCAGTCCCCAGAGTTAGGAGGGATCCAGTAGTGAGAGACCCCCAGTCCACAGAGTTAGGAGGGATCCAGCAGTGACAGACCCCCACTCCCCAGAGTTAGGGGGAATCCAGCAGGGACAGACCTCCACTCCCCAGAGTTAGGAGGGATCCAGCAGTGACAGACCCCCACTCCCCAGAGTTAGGAGGGATCCAGTAGTGAGAGACCCCCACTCCCCAGAGTTAGGAGGGTGCCAGTAGTGAGAGACCCCCACTCCACTGAGTTAGGGGGAATCCAGCAGGGACAGACCCCCACTCACCAGAGTTATGAGGGATCCAGCAGTGACAGACCCCCAGTCCACAGAGTTAGGAGGGATCCAGCAGTGACAGACCCCCAGTCTACAGAGTTAGGAGGGATCCAGCAGTGACAGACCCCCACTCCCCAGAGTTAGGAGGGATCCAGCAGTGACAGACCCCCAGTCCACAGAGTTAGGAGGGATCCAGCAGTGACAGACCCCCAGTCCACAGAGTTAGGAGGGATCCAGCAGTGACAGAGCCCCACTCCCCAGAGTTAGGAGGGATCCAGCAGTGACAGAGCCCCACTCCCCAGAGTTAAGAGGGATCCAGCAGTGACAGAGCCCCACTCCCCAGAGTTAGGAGGGATCCAGCAGTGACAGAGCCCCACTCCCCAGAGTTAGGAGGGATCCAGCAGTGACAGAGCCCCACTCCCCAGAGTTAGGAGGGATCCAGCAGTGACAGAGCCCCACTCCCCAGAGTTAGGAGGGATCCAGCAGTGACAGAGCCCCACTCCCCAGAGTTAAGAGGGATCCAGCAGTGACAGAGCCCCAGTCCCCAGAGTTAAGAGGGATCCAGCAGTGACAGAGCCCCACTCCCCAGAGTTAAGAGGGATCCAGCAGTGACAGAGCCCCACTCCCCAGAGTTAGGAGGGATCCAGCAGTGACAGAGCCCCATTCCCCAGAGTTAGGGGGAATCCAGCAGTGGCAGACCGCACCTCCCCTCACTGTTTTATTAACGCTCAGGCAGAGTACTCACTGGAGTGCTCCGTCTGATCATAGAGAGAACAGGCACACAGTCCTCCTTATTCTTGAGACATGTCAGATTGATTCACGCTGGAGAGGTGAGTAAACCAGCAGATCACCAGGTATGAACAAGGTCTTCTACTCTTTTACTCTAGACCACTAGGGAATTAAATATTAACCCCTTTTTTATCCTACACCAATCAATATAATAAGAACTCCCTAGACTACAAAATACAGTGCCTATTCACCCACCTTTGACTTTTTTCGTATTTTGTTACATTACAGCCTTAAGTTCAATGTTTTGTTAATCTGAATTTTATGTGATGGATCAGAACACAATAGTGAAATGAGAAAAATATATGAATAAAACTATTGTTTAGAAAAAGAAAATAGAAAATTGTCATGTGCGTATGTATTCACCCCCTTTGTTAGGAAGCCCATAAAAATCTCTGGTGCAACCAATTACCTTCAGAAGTCACATGATTAGTGAAATGATGCCCACCTGTGTGCAATCTAAGTGTCCCATGATCTGTCATTACATATACACACCTTTTTTGAAAGGTCCCAGAGGCTGCAACACCTAAGCAGGAGGCATCACTAACCAAACAATGCCATGAAGACCAAGGAACTCTCCAAACAAGTAAGGGACAATGTTGTTGAGAAGTACAAGTCAGGGTTAGTTTATACAAAAATATCCAAATCTTTGATGATCCCCAGGAGCACCATCAAATCTACAGTATCATAACCAAATGGAAAGAACATGGCACAACAGCAAACCTGCCAAGAGCCGGCCGCCCACCAAAACTCACGGACCGGGCAAGGAGGGCATTAGTCAGAGAGGCAGCACAGAGGTAACCCTGGAGGAGCTGCAGAGTTCCACAGCAGAGACTAGAGTATCTGTACATAGGATGACAATAAGCCAGACGCTCCAAAGAGTTGGGCTTTATCGCAGAGTGGCCAGAAGAAAGCCATTACTTTCAGCTAAAAACAATAAGGCGCGTTGTGAGTTTGCGAAAAGGCACGTGGGAGACTCCCAAAATGTATGGAGGAAGGTGCTTTGGTCTGATGAGACTAAAACGGAACTTTTTGGCCATCAAAGAAAACGCTATGTCTGGCGCAAACCCAACACATCACATCAACCAAAGAACACCATCCCCACAACAGTGAAACATGGCGGTGGCAGCATCATGCTGTGGGGATGTTTTTCAGCAGCCGGGACTGGGAAACTGGTCAGAGCTGAGGGAAAGATGGATGGTGCTAAATACAGGGATATTCTTCAGCAAAACCTGTACCCTTCTGTGCGTGATTTGAGGCTAGGACGGAGGTTCACCTTCCAGCAGGACAATGACCCCAAACAGACTGCTAAAGCTACAATTGAATGGTTTAATGAGAAACGTAAATGTGTGGGAATGGCCTAGTCAAAGCCCAGATCTCAATCCAATAGAAAATCTGTGGTCAGACTTAAAGATTGCTGTTCACAAGCGCAAACCATCCAACTTGAAGGAGCTGGAGCAGTTTTGCAAGGAGGAATGGGCAAAAATCCCAGTGGAAAGATGTGGAAAACTCATAGGCCCCTTTCACACCGGTGAGTATTCCGCACGGATGCGATGCGCGAGTTGAACGCATTGCACCCGCACTGAATCCCGACCCATTCATTTCTATGGGGCTGTTCACATGAGCGGTGATTTTCACGCATCACTTGTGCGTTGCGTGAAAATTGCAGCATGCTCTATTTTATGCGTTTTTCACGTAACGCAGGGCCCCATAGAAATGAATGGGGTTGCGTGAAAATCGCAAGCATCCGCAAGCAAGTGCAGATGCGGTGGGATTTTCACACACGGTTGCTAGGAGACGATCGGGATGGAGACCCGATCATTATTATTTTCCCTTATAACATGGTTATAAGGAAAATAATAGCATTCTGAATACAGAATGCATATTAAAATAGCGCTGGAGGGGTTAAAATATATATTTTTTAACTCGCTTTAATCCACTTGCTCGCGCAGCCAGCATCTCTTCTGTCTGTCTTCTGTGCTGTGTGGAGTAACAAGACCTGTGGTGACGTCACTCCGGTCATCACATGATCTTTTACCATGGTGATGGATCATGTGATGACCAGAGTGACAGCACCACAGGTCCTGTTCCTCCACACAGCACAGAAGACAGACAGAAGAGATGCCGGGCTGCACGATCAAGTGGATTAAGGGGAGTTAAATTATTTTTATTTATTGTTTTAACCCCTCCAGCGCTATTTTACCTTGCATTCTGTATTCAGAATGCTATTATTTTCCCTTATAACCATGTTATAAGGGAAAATAATACAATCTACAGAACACCGATCCCAAGCGAAGTTCGGGTTTGGGTACCAAACATGCCGATTTTTCTCACGCGCGTGCAAAACGCATTACAATGTTTTGCACTCGCGCTGAAAAATCGCGCATGTTCCCGCAACGCACCCGCACCTTTTCCCGCAACGCCTGTCTGAAAGAAGCCATAGAGACTTATCCAAAGCGACTTGGAGCTGTGATTGCCGCAAAAGGTGGCTCTACAAAGTACTGACTTTAGGGGGTGAATAGTTATACACATTGACTTTTTCTGTTATTTTGTCCTATATATATATATATATATATATATATATATATATATATATATGTGTGTGTACAAACCTCGAGACATGCATTTGCACTTTTTCTGGTTATTTGTGAATCTTAGCTGAGTCGTAGCTGAGTGTTGACCTCAATGCCCTTTTTGTATGTAACTATGTTATGTCCCCTCAGGGGTAGTCCACCTTTTTATCTGATGTGACATATCACACAAACAAAATATATATTTTTTTTAATGTATTGTCTAATAAAGTATATGTACATTTTTGTTACTATACCCGTGCCTGTTCTGTACAGGTAGCTTTTCAGTAGTCATTATCACCACAGGCAGAATTACAATGACAAGTAACACCTCTGTATAAATAACACAGGATCCACCATTCACAATAGGCGATATCACAGCTTATCTACCCTCTCCGAACCTCTGCACAGGTCAAAAAAGGATGCCTAGAAAACTCTCCCATAGAGGTCAATGGCGTCAGCTCCTGTTCATTGTGTCTATGGCCCATGTAGCTGCTCACAAAAGACAAGAAGCCCTCACATATTTTAGGCCTAGTGGCCAGTGTGAAAACTGCAGGTTTTAATGACTGTTTTTAAATGTAGATAGTGATGTGGAAAATTAAAAAGAAAATCACCCAAAATTTTACAAAATAATATGCTTAACATAAAAAACAGATGGTTTCAACAGTAGGTCATTTTCTAATGAAAAATTCCCTTTAAAGGGCATCTGTCAGCAGACTTGTACCTATGACAATGGTTGACCTGTTACATGTGCGCTTGGCAGCTGAAGGCATCTGTGTTGGTCCCATGTTCATATGTGTCCACATTGCTGAGAAAGATGATGTTTTAATATATGCAAATGAGCCTCTAGGAGCAACGGGGGTGTTGCCATTACACCTAGAGGCTCAGCTCTCTGCAACTGCCGAGCCCTCTGTACTTTAATTGACAGGGTCAGGTGTGATGATGTTTTCACTACATGTTCCTGTCAATCAAAGTGGAGAGGGCATGGCTGTTGCAGAGAGAGCAGAGTCTCTAGGTGTAATGGTAACGCCCCCGTTGCTCCTAGAGGCTCATTTGCATATATTACAACATCATATTTCTCAGCAGTGCAGGCACATATGAACATTGGACCAGCAGAGATGTCTTCAGCTGCCAAGTGCTCATGTAACAGGTCAGCCAGTGTCAGAGGTACAAATCTGCTGACAGATGCCCTTAAAAATAGCCTGAAATACTTTACTTCTTATCTTATGATACTTTTCTTTGGGTGTTCTTATGGTGGAAAAATAACTGTATAGTACCATCTGCAATAATATTTTCAAGTTTCTCAATGTGTGTGGTTGAAAATAAGATAACTTGATTCAATACCAACTGTTCTCATGATAAAGACAAAGGCATTTTAGACTTTATTATATAAAGGTATTACAGATGTTATTATATAGATATACACATAGATATTATATATATATATATATATATATATATATTGTACTGTATATATTACAGACCTACCTTCGTAGCATTAAAGTCTGTGTTAACATTTTCTTTAGATCGTTGGCTTCTGCCTCTTTCATGTTGCTCAGGAAGCTATGTGTGCCCAGGAATATATTGTTTAGCATGCCGCTTTGTGTCTGACAAGTCAATTCTCCATTATGTAAGAGGACTGGCTTGTGGCCGTATGGTAGTTTGGTACCTCCTGCCAAAATCACCTTGGAGCCTGCAACAAACAGGAAAATAATTGGTGGAAAACCATCAGATGTGAAGGTGGCTGCGATTCAGGATGATATATGGTAGAAAGCATCTGCTCGCCCTAAAAGAGTTTAGATGACAGAAACTAAAGGATGATAGGACCAACTATGCCGATGCAATGTGACTTGTTTGCTTTATAAGACGCACTTTTTCCCACCAAAAGTGGGGGGAAATGACCGTGCGTCTTATAAAGTGAAAACTAGTCAGCACTTCCATTATGGGAGCGCTCACCAGTATGCATTAGGTGATCGGAGAAGACAAGGGAGTGCCACTGGAGGAGCGACCGCCAGACCTGGAGAGGAGTGGCAGAGCAGGAGAGGTAAGTGAAGTTCTTTATTTTATCTCTGATATGAGGTCTGATGGGGGTCTGGCATGGAAGTCTGATTTGAGGTCTGATAGGGGTCTTACATGGAGGTCTGATATGGCTCTGGCATGAAAGTCTGAAATGGAGGTATGATGGGGGTCTAATGTGAGGATCTGATATGAGGGTTGATCTGAAGATCTGATAATGAGGGCTGAAACATTTATTTTATTTTCCTCCTCTAAAACCTGGGGTGCGTCTTATCATCTGTGTCTTATCAAGCACAAAATATGGTAACTAGTTACCAAGAGCACAATTAAGCAGGTGACTATCTCAAGTAAAGCTCTGCTACAAACTTATTGTTACTCAGGAGCGCGGACCTGCCTCCTTCATAAAGCAAAGTCAATCTGAATGCTCCACAAACTCTGAAGGAAGCTTGCAACAAAAAAAAAATCCCATTGTGTCCTGCAGATTGCTCACTAGTCTGAGAATCAATAAAGAATAAAACTACAGCTTATTCGGTTTGCAATTAGGTTGATTCAGGTTTTTATTTGACTTGCGGCAATATTTATATCGTATAACGTTTCAGCATGCAGGGCTTCTTCAGATACTATGCCGCAGTATAAGAGGAGGAGGAATAGGTAGCAGGAAGACAGATGCAGGTGGAGACCACACTTCAGTGCGGTCTAGACACATGGGGCCAGATTTATCATGACTCTGACAGCTCACTCCACTTTCACATATGGCTAAAGTCAGTTTTAGCCAAGTCAGATTTATGATCGGCCCTTTAAGACTGTAATAAATGTGGTTTGACGGTAGCAGTTTATCCGTCAGTAAGCAGCATTACAAAAGTCGCACGTTTTTATGAAAAAGTCGCATGTTCTATTAAAAAGTCTCATAAGATAAGCATGGTCCTCACTGGAGTGAAATTGCGACTTTTTAAATAGTCCCAATAGTAAATCTGTCTAGAGATTAATTTACATAAGAAAACACGCCCACTTTCAGAAAACTGGCAAGCATAGTGCAGAGCAGAAGAAAGTCGCAAATTTGTGCACAGTTTTAGCATTTGCGCATTTTCTGGGGACTTTTTCACTCCATTATTCTGACCTGAGCTAATGATAAATCTGGCCCATGGTCTCCAGCTGCGTCTGTCTTCCTGCTACCTATTCCTCCTCCTCTTATACTGCTGCATAGTATCTGAGGAAGGCCTGCGTGCTGAAACGTTATACGATATAAATATTGCCGCAAGTCAAATAAAAACATGAATCAACCTAATTGCAAACCGAATAAGCTGTAGTTTTATTCAGTGTGCGACAAAGATTTATCTTAGTCTGAGAATAAGACATGGAACAGATAGAAATATTTCAATCCTCTTTAACCCCTTCAGGACTAGGCAATTTAGTTTTATTCCTCCATGCCTTCCAAGAGTCATCATTTTTGAATTTTCTGTTCACATAGCTATATTAGGGATTATTTTTGTGGTACTTAGTTGTATTTTTTTAATAATGGCACGATCAATTTTAGAATATCTTGTAATAGAAAACGGAAAAAAAAAAATCTTTATTGGGAGAATTTGGAAAAAAATACAACTGGTTTTTGGGTTTCGTTTTTACACCATTCACTGTATGCTAAAAATTACATGGCGACCCTATTCTCCAGGTGTCATGCTGGAGAGGATACAAGATACACAGAAGACCACCAAACAAGTGTCTAGGCAAGAAGCTGGGGATAAAGGTCACCTCCTGACAAATCCCTACCAGCTCTCCCTACACTTGTATGACCACGTTCAGACCCTAAAGGTGGGAATAAACGTGTCCCCGTGCCTAGGCTGAAGATTCCCTAAAATCCCTAAGATGGTGAAAGGGGGAAAGAGGCAGCCTGCTCCCTCAGGACCTGGAGGGGGCAGGCGTCTCTCTAACAGTCTAGACAGAAAACCACAAGAAAAACAAAAACAACTTATCTTGTTACTGAGCAGGAACAGAAAATCCTTCCTTCCTCTGAGCAAAACAGAAGCTATAACCCGCACAGGACACTTGGAGTGGGCGTAATTTAAACTCATACCATATCAGTGCACCTGAAGGGAGGCGGATACAGCTCAACTCCAAAACAAAAACAAAAGGCTACACACGTGCTGCTAACCTGGCAGACCTCCGCACATAACCTGAGCAGGGCATGACACCAGGTCAGTACGAATAAAGTGATACAAAATTTATACAGTTTTTATCTTTTACTAAACCTATTTACACCACTTTGTGCGGCAAAATGTGCAACATTTTCCCCTTCATGCCACTTTTCAGAAGTGTCCAGAAAAGGGGGTATGCTGCGGGCAGGGAGCAGGTGGGCCTCGGGCTTGCGACATTCATCTCTCTTCGCACCAGTTTTCTGGCATGCAGAAAGACAAATCTACGGCTGCCATAGATTTCAGTGTGTCGCACGACATGGCTGGAAGATGCAGCAAATATATGAGAGGCGTGCCCCTCTGCATAAAATTTGGCCCATCCTCCAGCAGCACAGGGGAACCAAGACTGGCATACAGTTGAATTTTTTTTATTTTTGCATCACCATATTCTGGCACCTGTAATTTTTTTGTATTTCTATCTACAGGAATGGGTAAGAGATTGTTTTTTGTAGGGTGAGCTGTAGTTTTTATTGGTACCATTTTAAAGCACTTAACTTTTTACTGTCTTCTTTTTTTTTCAGGGATTCAGCCATTTTTATTTTTTTATGTTACAGTATTCACCATGCGGGACAAATACAGGACATCGATATTTTGATAGTTTGGACATTTTCAGAAGTGGCCATACCAAGTATGTTTATTTTTTTATTTTATTGGGATAGTGAGGCGATTTAAATTTTTTATACTATTGTTTTTTTTCCTATTTTTTACATTTTTCTTTATCTTTCTTTTTTGTCCCTCTAGGTGAATTCCCTTAGAGGGATTCTCTGGACCTTCTATTAAGCCCTGCTGCAGCCAATCAGAATTCACTAATTTTGCCTTGACAAGAGGACGACTGGAGGTCTGAAGGAGCCCCCTCCCACTGACTAACCTCTCAGATGCCACAATCGCTACTAACCACGACATCTGAGGGGTTAAATCGGAGATGGAGAATCCCTACTTGTTAGAAGGGTCCCTTGTCAATAAGGAGATCCTGGTCAGTAAATATCCTACAGTACAGCAGGGGAAATGAAGTGCTCATTCAAGTTAATAGGTTGTCTGTGTAATACAGAACTAGACAGGACCTCCAGAGTGGGGGGATCATGAACAGGGAGCCCCTCTATTACTTGTCCCTAATAGGGTATATAGAAATTATCTTTCTACACTGGAAAACACAAGCCAGCGACAATAGGATCTTTATTTAGCAAAGCAGTATACATCTGTCTTGGAGTAAGATACTGAACATGTATACGTACCTTGTATAGTGTCCTTATGGAAGACATATGTAAATACTTTATCATCATCAAATGCACAGAAGACCCCTTTATCCATTGCCCAGTTTTCCCATAATATTCCTTTAATGGTTGGAGAGAAGTTTGGAATCTCATATAAGTTGTCATTTTTCTAGAAAGATAAATAAAATGACAGTATAAATTGGGGAAAATAACAGTAAAAGAACATTTTCTAATAAAATATTAAAGTGCACACAAACCTTTAAACATGCTTGACTGTTACAAATACACTAAAATAATTTTTGTAATACATTTTATTAATTGATTTTTATTGTTTTACTAGCAGAACAGGGCAGGGAAGACAGACAGGAGCTATCCATAGCACATTGCTGCTCCTGCCTATCCTCATTCTGCCCCACTAAAGCATAGCACAGCAATGCTGGGTGGCCCCAGGCAGTATAGTGCATTACAAACAGCTTTAAAAAAATGTTTAAAAGGGATTTTTTAACTGATGACTTATCCTCCGGTCATCAGCATCTGATCTGTGGGGGTCTGACACATGGGACCCCGCCGCTCAGCTGTTTGAGAAGGCACCGATGCTCGCAGTAGTGTGGAGGCCTTCTCTCTGGCAACCAAGCACAGCGCCGTACATAGTATAGTGGCTGTGCCTGGTATCGCGCTCAGCCCTATTAACTTCAATGGGGCTAATGAACATGACGTCACTGGCTTGGAAAAGCTGGGGAAGGTGGAGGCACTACTGCGAGCGCCGGTGCCTTCTGAAACAGCTGATTGGCGGGGGTCCCAGGTGTTGGACCCCACCGATCTTATACTGAAGACCTATACTGAGGATAGGTCAGTTAAAAAATTCCAGAAAACTACTTTAAAGGTTTAGGCACACGCTAATATCCTCTTATACTATGAAAATGCTTTGGCTAAGTGAATGTTATATGATGCAACAGGGACAAAATCTCATGCAATGCTGCAGTTTGCTGTATGTCTGTGGTGGCATTATACGCGGCTGTTTCGAAAATCACTGTGTAGACATTTCCCTCATTGCAGGAGCATTATAGTGACCTAGCGAGGGGTCTCGCAAGAGTTATTCAGAAGGCAGCAAGGCCTTGTTTAACTTGTGAATGTTGCTAGGAGTTGCATTTACCTGACTATTCATAATCCTGAGTTTTACATTTAAAAATAGTTTTAAAGTGATCATGTAAGTAAAAAAGCTACTTTCAGGTAGGACAAATCCAGATACTTACCGGGCAGTAGACAAAACCTTCAGTCTTCTCATCAATGATGATCAATCTAGTCCCAGATGCATCAGGAAATACCTTCTTGACACTGACTGGATGCCGATATTCATTCACATACTGCCAATCTTCCAGGTAAAAGTACTTCACTAGTCCGGTCTAAACACAAAGCAGAGATATTGGCGTTATCTTAGACATCAATATTAATCATGTCAATTGGAAAATTACCAGTTTTATAAAGCGATAGAGTTATAGAGAGCAATATTCCCCCAAAACTAAATGCCGTATTTTTCCGATGCACCTGTATGACTATAGGATGCACCCAGGTATGGACAGAAATTAGGTAAAAATATTTCATACTAACTAAATGGGTCATCCAGGACTGAAACACGGCCTATCCTCAGGATGGGTCATCAATATCAGATCGGTGGGGGTCCGACTCCCATCAGTACTGCCAATCAGTTGCGTGCAGTGTGGACCAATCACTATGCAGTTCTGATGAAAATGCTTATTTTGTTCATGTCCATATTTGACTTGGTGAGATGACTGTGCCCCAGTGGAGGAGCAGAGGGTGCGCGGAGCACTATTTGCGCTCTACCTGAAGCAGTCATGAGGGTCTGTCCCTATCATGCCATCAGTCCAGAATTCTGGCTTCAAATAGTTGCCAAATGGGGCTTTTGTGACTTTTTGGACTTTTGCACCACTCACTCTAGTTTTGAAATATGGGTGAGTGTGGTTAGCTATGTTAATGAGTTTCACTCCAAATTTTTCAATGACACATTTTTTTTAAAAAGTAGGAAAAAAAATCCTCTCTCTCCAAGCTGGAGGGGGTATAGCTGGCAGGAGGAGCTAACACTTTTGCCAGCCAGTAGGAGGAAAACTGGAGGAGCTTTTCTAGACAAAATTGTTAGGTTTAAGGATGAGACAAACTTATCAAACAGGAGACATTTGATGAAAGTGGCATAAAGTACTCCAATGCAGACCTGCTAATTTTTCCCTCATTGGTATTTAAAAAAAAAATTATTAGTAAAAAGCGTGACTTATAGTTTGAAAAATATGGTATAAATAAATGAAAATGTCTAGTTGGTAGACGAGTATTTTTCAGAGAAGCGTTAGTTCGGCAATAAAGAAGAACTTACATTGGTGCCATAAATGAGGAAATCTCCCGTCACAGCATGGCACAGAATCCGATACTTCTCATCTGTGGATGGAAAGAGACGGGTCTCCCTCTCTTCTTGAGATTCTACAGGCTCGCTTTCAATCTGCAGGAAGCAGTACACGTATGTCACTAACCTTCACCAAGTGAAATTATACAGGTGAAGCTCGAAAAGTTAGAATATTGTGCAAAATGCATTTATTTCAGTAATGCAACTTAAAAGATGAAACTAATATATGAGATAGACTCATGACAATACAAGCCATATATGTGCCAAATCCATAAATATTATCTACAGCAGAAACACATAACAAGAATAAAAAACACACACCCAGCGAGGGGAGGTAAATGGCCTGTTTATTAAACTAAATAACAACTTTAGCTTTAAACTTACAACATGAGCCTAGTCATAAACCCAGACTCCACTAGATATTAACTGTACATCCGAGTCCATCCCCTCACGGGGTGACTATTAAAATCACCCTTACAACAAAACCATTGCCTCTTCTTTTTTTCTATAATATAAACTATATGTTTAACAAAACAAACAACCTGAGGGTGGGCGGGCGGTTGGGGCACGAATTATCCACGGACAGGATGTAGATAACAGGCACCCTGACCCGTGGAGCATGACTTCTTGTAGCCTAGACCCCTCCCGACCAACCAATCATAATATTGTCTCCAGGGTTCAGGCAAACTTACCCGGACCTTGGGGATAAAAATAGGCCAGATAAACTGACCAATCAAACAGCTGATCACCGGGCAGAGCAAATTCTGCCCAGAGATCCTCAAAACGGCGGGAAGAATTTTCTCTCAAAAACGTCAGGCTAATAATAGCCAGACCGCCACTGGGTATAGAAACCTTCTCACCGAGTGAGGGTCAAAAGGAGGTCAGCAGCCAAATGTCAGTATTGCCATGTTTCCCCCTCCTAAATTACATGCAAAGCGAGATATTTCAGGCCTTTATTTGGTATAATTTGGATGATTATGGCTTACAGCTTATGAAACCCCAAAGTCACAATCTCAGGTCCCCTTTGCTCGGGGGATATGGATTAATTAGCTGACTAGAGTGTGACACTTTGAGCTTAGAATATTGAACCTTTTCACAAAATTCTAATTTTAGGCTGCATTACTGCAATTCCTTTGCATTACTGAAATAAATGAACTTTTGCACAATATTCTAATTTTTCGAGTTTCACCTGTAAAGGAGAATGAAGGAGTATATTATACATAATGCAGTTCTGTGCTAGAGACAAGGCGCGACCGGACATGGCGTGACCGGACGCCAGATAAACCAGACATAAAATAACTCTACAATATTCGCCTCCCCACCAGCAGTCTTGTTTAGGACATAAGCCAGTCCCACATATCTCTAAAAACAAAACAAAAATACCACATGTGGGTCCAAACTGACAGAAGGTGGGGCAACACCAGTAGGTGGGGCCATCAGAAGGAGGCGGGCCAACAAGCCATAGCGCAGCACAAAATACCTCCTTAGTAGAACCAAATACCTCAAAGCAGCACAAAATGCTGCACCAGCAGAACCAAATACCACAGTGCAAAATACTGCGACCCCTGCTGCAGTATTTAACTGTATGACTGTCCTGAGGATGGTGAGACGTTTGAGTTCAGGAGGACATCTGACAGCAGGAGACAGGAGGGCTCGGGGAACTTCCTGGGCATTGGCACACTGGGAAATCCAGCAAGCTTGATCCTTATTTCCACCAGCAGAAACGTTAGCCTGCCTCATACACTATTATATGATACAAGGCTGGATTTACACTGGTTTTTTAATAGCATTTTTGCCATTTTACGTTTTTCAATGCTTTTTTCATTTTTTGAAATGCAGAACACACATGCTTTTTTTTGCTTATTGTGCTTTTTCAAAAACCACATGCGTTTTTACAAAAAAATTTAATAAAAAAAGAGCCAAAGCGAATTAATTTGTGAAGGGGACCTAAACCTACTGCAGCAGACAAGTCAATACGCATAAATTAGGCCTTTTATTTAGTCCAAAGCCTTACAGTTTGTGCTGTCTAAACCACACGAGGCTAATGGGACATATTTCCAGAAACTTACCGGTACTTACTGTGTGGCCTCAGTAATCCATTCATCCAGGACAAAACCTGTTTCACCAATGTGCTAATGTACGGACAAGACCCTATTACACTGCCTGATATTTGGGCAGCGCGAGCCCTGATGGATGATAGCACACCCATCGGTATCCCTTTATGCTGGCCTCATTACACATGCCAATGCAAACTGAATATGGGAGGAATGATCGGTACCGCGGTCATTCCTCCCTCATTCTCGGCAGCACATCCTTGATTATCCAGGAAGATGTGCTGCTGATAATCAGGCATCTTTCATAGTAATTAGGAGGAACTAACACTTTTTTTTCACTTAGTGTCGCCTGTTATTTCAGCTTGCAGGATACAAATGCTCCTAAAGATAGATATTTAGTGGGATGGGATACTTACCATATGCAACTGCACTTTTCCCTCAAACAGAGCAGCTGCATAGTCAGAATTTAGGCACATACTGGCGACTGTACCCAGGTATTCCATGTCCTTCAGCCTCTCCACACCTGCATGGAAAAACAATGTAAACTTTAGGGTTCCTGTACAAGTAGCGTTTCATATAATGCAGCCTACAGCCATACAGCACATTGCTCACACCGGTTTTACAACACAATTGCCTCCGTTTTGTGATGCGGATTTTGGGTGAAGCACATTAAATGCACACAGTACAAGGCGCCTAACACTGCAATCTGCTGTAAAAGCGAACACGTGGATCTCGGTCACATGGAAGAAAAAGCTACATGTGTGGGCAGCCTTATTGTGACACAGGAAGAAAAAACTATTTTCCCAGTAAAGGGGTTCTCCCGCTATGCATTAGGCTAGTTTCTCACGAGCGCTAAAATCTTCTGGCAGAGGAACAGTCTGCACGAGTTCATTGCATCCACTAAACCTGGATAGTACCTGCCCCCGCCGGAGCAAATAGAATATAATGGGACCCTGGGGAATCCGGCCTGTTTCCGGCATGAGTGCCGGGATTTGGGCTGAGAAAAATGTTGCTTATCTATGGAAAAGAGTAGGACAGGCAAATGAGAAAAAAAACTTAGCGGCAGAAGCATTGGCAGGAGAGAAGCCCTCCTAGCAGCACCTCTGGGGATAAGGCCAGTAATCTCAACATAAGGTCCAAAATCCCACCTCGGTGCCTTGCCCCCCACCCAACACTGTTCATCCTCCCCACATGGTAAACAGGGAGACGAGGAGAACCCCGTTTCCCCCCTACAAGAAAAATACAATAATAAAATAACAAAAGGGCAGAAGGGGCCAGCACAGCAGGACGGTCTGCCTCCTGATTAGCTCAGTGTTTGTAGGAGGGGTACAGCTGGTGAGAGGAGCTAACCCTTTTTCTTCATTGCCTCTTAATGGCAGCAGTTATACCCACGGTCTCTTGTGTCCCCAATGACACAATCGAGAAAAAAAAGACTTTGACATTGATTTTTTGGTTATCTTCCTGTAATGAGCCTGTAGCGTGAGAGCAGCACCACACTTGCAGCCCTTTCAGTCCAGGTCTGTACTACTAAACCCACATGTGCCCATAATCGTGTTCTTCCCCAATGCTGCTATAAATATAGTCCTCCAGTTACTGTATCTGATTCTTCTCTGCTTGTCAGAGTGGGAGACTCCTCTAACAAGCAGAGAAGATGCTGCTGCTTCAGGGCAGCCTGCTCACAGACCAGGAATCGGCTGCATGACCAAAAACAACTGTCAGTAGAGAGAATGCTTCAAAATGCTACTCTCACCCCTTCCCCTTTTTTAAGCGGTTGTGACAAGTTTATAAATTGCTCCTATCCACAGGATAGGGGATAACTAGCTGATAGTTAGGGGTCTGATCCCAACAATGGGGGTCCTGTTCCACCAGTCTGATTAAGCAGCAGGTCGTCCATGCACACTGCCGCTTCATTCATACTCTATGGGAACTCCAGAGATTTCCAAGTACAGCACTCAGCTATCTCCGGCGCTGCCATAAAGAATGAAAGGAGTGGCAGTGCACATGCACGATCTGCAGAACGAGGGAACAGGACCCCTGTTCTTGAGATGGGTGGGGGTCTAAGCAGTCTGACCAGTTTTTCTTTAAAGGCAGTGTTGATAAATCTGCTGAAATGTTCACCTTCATCTAAAAAGGTTCAAAATTCTATACGGATTAATGTCTCTCTACAAAAGAGGGGAGGAAGACCCCAGTTTGATTACTAATGGTCATTATGGTGCTCTTACAATCCGACGCTCACCGTTCTCTGTCAGAGCATAGAACCAGGCACGATTGTTCATTCCCACAGCAACATGATACGGGCCAACAGCCACAAAATTGGGCTCCACTTCAACTGAAACTGTGATTGGCAGTTCCTAAATAACAAGCAAATGGAAGGTTAGGAGTCACGACATGAACAAAAGTCACTGCAAATAAGATTTTTTTCCAGTGGGGTAAATAATGTGCATTTTTGTTGCATTCGGTAAGCTGCTGTAAGCAGCCAAAGTGCAGCAAAAATGCCGCAATGACCATCAGGGTATGTCCGCACGGGTGGTATATGCTGTGACTTCTCCACCACACAATTGAAGGTGGAAAAATCGGCTGAATTTTAGAGTATCAGGGCAAAGTGGAGGAGATTTAACAAAATGTAGTCCATAAGCCGCTTTAAAAATGAGAATGGAAATTGACATGTGATCTGTTAACTTACGCTTCCACAATGGATTTTACCCATTACAGTGCATAGGGTGAAATCTGCAGCAAAACCACAGCAAAATCCACATTTTTTGGAACAGATCTTACAGAATTTTACCTCCCGTGTTGACGCACCTTGAAAATGTAGATCATCTATTACAAAGGGTCTTCTCCCTGTGCATAAACTAGCTCACCAGATATGGCAGGCATCTAAGTTGAATTCTTATAAGGATTTGCCGAGCGAGGTCCCCGTGTGGGACAACTGCATGTTCCCACATCTGATGCGGTTGGAGGGCGCAACTGATTGGAAGAGGCATGGTATATCCTCTTTGAGCGACCTATATGAGAATGGGCAGCTTAGATCATTCTCCCAGATCCAGGATAGGTTCCAGGTACCCCGCACTCTCTTCTTCAGGTATCTCCAACTGAGACATGCGCTGCAGGCCCAATTTAGGAGGGATGACAGGAGTATCTCTAAATATCCTATTATAGGGGTTCTGAAGTCGCAAGGCCCAAGAGGCATAGTATCTGCGTTGTACACTCACTTGCTGGACCGGCGCTTGCTGGTGACCCCGTTGGCCGTTGAGGACAGATGGAGGCTGCTTATTCCTTCTTTATCTCCTGAGGAATGGGAGGAGGCCATAATGGCCCCGACCCAGGTGTCACCCTCTATAAACAATAGAATGATCCAGCTTTTTATCCTTCACTGTAGCTACCTCACACCCATTAGACTTCAGAGGATGGGCAGAATCAGTCACTCCAGGTGCCATAGATGCGATGCTGCTGGGGCCGACTTTTGGCACATGATATGGGATTGTGAATACATCAGCCGGTTCTGGGTCTCAATCCTGGAGGTCCTCGCTACTATGGTTCCTGCTACATTGCCATTATGTCCCAAGGTGTGTGTTCTTGGAGTCATTGATGACGAGGTATGGTCACACTACCACAAAATCTTCCTGGCAGAAACGCTATTTTTGGCCAGGAAGGCAATTGCCTTGAGATGGATGGGAGATTCACCCCCCTCAAAGGGTCAATGGCTCACTCTTGTGAACCATGCAGTCTCCATGGAGAATGTTGTGTATAAGCATAGGGGTTGTCCACAGAAATTTGATAAAGTTTGGGGTGGCTGGTGTGCCTCTCCTCTTACCTTGCACTCTCCACGTCTGCACCTGGCGGCTAGCGGGTCGCTCTGAGCCACGAGAAGGCACTTAGATGCTTAACCGCACTGTCATGCCTGGTGTTACTGCAGGGGTACCTATGTGATTGTTTTATCTACACTGTGAAAAATCTTGCACGCAGATATGGTTTAACTCATTTCCTTCTGTGAGTCTGAGACCTGTTAACTCTTAATGACTTCTATTGCTGTAATGCTGTCTTCCTGGTGTTATTGAGGCGCCCCTGCGTGGGCCGCATCATTGCTACATGTATGCCATGCTTGTGTTATACTCTTTCAATAAAACGAGTTTAAAAAAAGAAAATGTAGATCATCTTTTATGCACATGCTAATAATAGACAACATAAAGAAGGTAAAAAAGAACGCAGTTACCCCTTCCACGGGATTGCACACTGTAACCTCCAGCAGGGACGTGAGATATGCAATCTTTGTACCACTAGTATCTCCAAGTATAGGAAGTTTGGTTAAGAAGACATTGAGGGAACCCCTCTGTGTGGATACAGCCAATAACTGACCATCGTCTGTCCAGGAAAGTTTATCTAGTCCTAGAAGGAAAAACGTTTAGAAACATTCAAGGAATAACATGTTAGTCTAGGGAACATTGTTATGATTAGTGTTCTTAGTAGATTATGGGGGGGGGGTATCTTATATGCCATTTCTTGTACTCATGATTGAATTTTGTGTGTATTTGCAAGAGTCATTTTTGTCAGTTGTGAGCTCTATGATAGAATCGTATTTGGATGGTGGTACTGGCATAAGGTGATTGTGAACCCTGATTTTGCTTTCTTAAAAATTTTCAATAAAAATGATTTGATTAAAAAAAAGAAACATTCAAGGAATATAGGAGAACCTGTCACCACAAAATGCAATGCAATCTGCAGGCAGCAGGTTATAGAAGAGGAGCTGAGCAGATTGATATATAGTTTTGTGGGAAAAGATTCAGTAAAACCTGTAACTTATACATTTATATCTCTGCTTTTTCAGACTTCAGTTGTTTATGGCGGAGGTGGTATCAGTGATTGATAGCATTCTCTGTGTAAGTGTGTATACATAGATAGCTGTCAGTCACTGATAGCTGTACACAGGGAGGTGTTATCAATGATTGATAGCATTCTCTGTGTAAGTGTGTATACAGAGATAACTGTCAGTCACTGATAGCTGTACACATGGAGGTGTTATCAATGATTGATAGCATTCTCTGTGCAACTGTGTATACAGGGATAGCTGTCAGTCACTGATAGTTGTACACGGGGAGGGGTTATCAGTGATTGATAGCACTCTCTGTGCAACTGTGTATACAGGGATAGCTGTCAGTCACTCATAGATGTACACGGGGGAGGTGTTATCAGTGATTGATAACATTCTCTGTGTAACTGTGTATACAGAGATAGCTGTCAGTCACTGATAGCTGTACATGGGGGGGAGGTGTTATCAGTGATTGATTGCATTCCCTGTGTAAGTGTGTATACAGAGCTGTCAGTCACTTGATAGCTGTACACAGGGGAGGTGTTATCAGTAATTGATAACATTTTAGGTGTAAGTGTGTATACAGAGATAGCTGTAAGTAACCCATAGTTGTATACAGTGGAGGTGTTATCAGTGATTGATAGCATTTTTTTGTAAGTGTGTATACAGAGATATCTGTCAGTTAATGATAATTGTACATTGGGAAGGTGTTATCAGTGATTGATAGCATGCTCTGTTAAGTGTGTATACAGAGATAGCTGTAAGTAACCCATAGTTGTACATGGTGGATATGTTATCAGTGATTGATAGTATTTTCTGTGTAAGTGTGTCTACAGAGATAGCTGACAGTCACTGATAGTTGTACACAGTGGATATGTTATCAGTGATTGATAGCATTATCTGTGTAAGTGTGTATACAGAGATAGATGTCAGTCACTGATAGTTGTACAGGGGGAGGTGTTATCAGTGATTGATAGTAGTCTCTGTGTAACTGTGTATACATATATAGCTGTCAGTCACTGATAGTTGTACAGGGGGAGGTGTTATCAGTGATTGATAGCATTCCATGTGTAAGTGTGTATACAGAGAGAGTTGGCAATCAGTAACAGATGTACACAGGGGAAGCACAATCCTGATATAGATGTAGACTGCCCAGACATAACGTATAAAGTCTATGGGCAGTCCAAAACAGGTTGGACACAACAGCTTCTATATAGGTCATCAACTTGTCTTATTAGATACAGTATCTTATAAAAGCACGTCAGATACCTTTAGTTTCATCATCCAGGGTAATGATGGCGTACATTTCTTTCAGCTCTGTTAGATCATGGATTTTTATGCTGCAATAGAATATGGATATTAACAGAAAGAACAGGTCCAGCAATACTATAATTTATGGCAGGCACTATGTGATGGGAGGTTGATGAATGCTTATGCACATAGAATATTAAATATATTTTCACCCAAAATAAGTGCGCAGTAAACCAGGTCTCTCACCTGTTGTCTCCGCAGGACGCGGCTTTGTTCAGTGACTGTGAAATAGCGATGCTGGTCAGGTTGTCCTTGTGGTTACTGGCCTGGAAGAGCTCCTGACCAATCTCACTCATGTGTGTGGAAATCACCACAAAGAATCCAAGAGAGAAGCCAATCATGACGTATCCATCGCCGTACCTGTCCACAAGGGGTGTGCACAACATGAGGGTGAGAGATGATAGGAGTAGTAGTTTATGATATTTGCCCTTCACTTTGGTATGAACAGTGTCTGAACATGGAAATAAGCCTTTCCACCTGACACTGAAGTTATGTAACACACACGTACGTGTGTCTACGCTGCTGACACCAGCACAACTAGGACCCATCCTGCTGTTAAAGCTGTTTTCTGGTATTTTGTATATAAAGTGTATTCACTGTAAAATGAAGAGTTATAGAAGTTTCTAATATTCTTTGTGTTTCAATTCCTGACTATTTTCAAGATCTCTGCATGCTGTCAATGAATGGAAACATTTGCATCTAAAGGCAAACATGTCCTGATTGTGTCCAACTGTGTCACTATGTGGCCTTCAATTACATCCATAGTCTGCCTGTCTTAATGAGGGAGATATCTACACTAGAGCTTCTTTTACCACTGGGTCTTCACCAGCCAGAACCTGATGATGACTGGTCATGGTCACAGCCCATGATAAATTGATTTCGTTTTTAAAAAGTTTATCAAAAATATGCTTCCTGGACCAATTATAACATTAACATAAGTATCAAAAGAATGAATTATGTTGTCAAAGTATAAACTGGTGCAACCACAGAGAGGCCTGTGCAGCACACGATCGCTTCCCTCCAAACTGCCTCACCAACACCTGAGGGCATCGCACAGTCTGAGGAGCACTGATCTAGGAGATACAAACTAAGGCCTCTTGCACAAGACATTAGGAGGCCCGTATTGTGGTCTGCAAACACCAGGTCCGCAATATACGGGCAGTGGCCGTGTGCGCACCATATCACGGATGCGGATTTATTCATTTGAATGGGTCCACAATCCAGGAGATATGGTGCAATGTGCAGAACGGAGGAGAGAATTGGAAGCCCACAGAAGCATGTGCACTGCAAAAAAGTAGTGTATGCACTACTTTTTAGCAGTGTGGACCACCGGGTGGGTGAATGGGTCCATGTCCGCAGACGGCAGGCACATGGTCGGAGCCCGTGCAGCACAGGCAGGCCGGCACACGGTGCATGAGGCCTAAAATACAGGCTGAGCATATGGATCACTTCCAGATTTACTGTAGTCTATAAACCATAAGCAAGCAGAAATTGATGATAACCAAAAACATTTGGGGAAATTAAAGGGGCATTCCAGATTTTTTATATTGATGACCTACAGATCAGTGGGGGTTTGTTGGCCCGTCCACTACACAGTGGTTAGACCTAGGGTTGGGCGATATACCGGTATCACGATATACCGGTATCACAATATACCGCGGTATTAAAAAAACAGCGATATCGCTGTTTCCTAATTACCGCAGTATTTAGTGACGTCATCAAAGCGGTCATGTGTGCTGACCGCTTCTAAACGTGCGTCCACCCACCCCTGCACCTTGCATAGCGCTGAGTACAATCATTACTTCCTCTCGCTCCTGGCTCCTTCTTGCTACGCCTCCCTTAGTCAAGTCTCCACCCACCATCTGACATCACCGTCGTCACCCACCAGTGCCGGTTCTATGTGGCGAACTATGTGTGAGTACTGGGTGTCTCTGGAAAGACTTTTCCTGCGGCTGCCTCGCTCGTGTGCTCCGATGACGAAATTACAAACGTATTACTTCCCGCAGCCTCCAGCTCTCCCTCGTCCTTGCTCCCATATTCAAATCTCCGCCCACCAACATCTGATGTCAGAATCGGAGCACACAAGCGAGGCAGCCGCGGGAAAAGTATATCGTAAAGTATTACTGTATGTATGGTGGCCTGTGGCCACAAGACTTTATTATAACGTCTCCTTGTGGCCACCCATACAGTATATCTCCTTGTGGCCCCCATACAGTATAACCTCTCCTTGTGGCCCCCCATACAGTATAACCTCTCATTGTGGCCCCCATACAGTGTATCTCCTTGTGGCACCCCATACAGTATAACCTCTCATTGTGGCCCCCATACAGTATATCTCCTTGTGGCCTCCATACAGTATATCTCCTTGTGGCCCCCATACAGTGTAACGTCTCCTTGTGGCCCTCCATACAGTATAATATCTCCTTGTGGCCGTCATACAGTATAATGTCTCCTTGTGACCCCCATACAGTATAACGTCTCCTTGTTGCCCCCCATACAGTATAAGTCTCCTTGTGGCTGTCCCCCATACAGTATAAGTCTCCCTGTGGCTGCCCCCCATACAGTATAAGTCTCCTTGTGGCTGCCCCCATACAGTATAACGTCTCCTTGTGGCCCCCCATACAGTATAACGTCTCCTTGTGGCTGCCCCCATACAGTATAACGTCTCCTTGTGGCCCCCCATACAGTATAACGTCTCCTTGTGGCCCCCCATACAGTATAACGTCTCCTTGTGGCTGCCCCCATACAGTATAACGTCTCCTTGTGGCTGCCCCCATACAGTATAACGTCTCCTTGTGGCTGCCCCCATACAGTATAATGTCTCCTTGTGGCTGCCCCCATACAGTATAACGTCTCCTTGTGGCTGCCCCCATACAGTATAACGTCTCCTTGTGGCTGCCCCCCATACAGTACAACGTCTCCTTGTGGCTGCCCCCATACAGTATAATGTCTCCTTGTGGCTGCCCCCATACAGTATAACGTCTCCTTGTGGCTGCCCCCATACAGTATAACGTCTCCTTGTGGCTGCCCCCCATACAGTATAACGTCTCCTTGTGGCTGCCCCCCATACAGTATAACGTCTCCTTGTGGCTGCCCCCATACAGTATAACGTCTCCTTGTGGCTGCCCCCATACAGTATAACGTCTCCTTGTGGCTGCCCCCATACAGTATAACGTCTCCTTGTGGCTGTCCCCCATACAGTATAACGTCTCCTTGTGGCTGCCCCCATACAGTATAACGTCTCCTTGTGGCTGCCCCCATACAGTATAACGTCTCCTTGTGGCTGCCCCCATACAGTATAACGTCTCCTTGTGGCTGCCCCCATACAGTATAACGTCTCCTTGTGGCTGCCCCTATACAGTATAACGTCTCCTTGTGGCTGCCCCTATACAGTATAACATCTCCTTGTGGCTGCCCCTATACAGTATAACATCTCCTTGTGGCTGCCCCTATACAGTATAGTGTCTTCTTGTGGCCCCCCCATACAGTATAACGTCTCCTTGTGTTTTTTTTTTCTTTTAAACGGGTATTTATTGCGATATATATCGTTATCGCGATAAAAAAATTATATCGTTATCGTCTGAATATTTTTGATATCGTCCAACCCTACTTAGACCCTTCTGCTCCCAGCTCCATCCACTGTTTAGCTTCTGACACGGACGGCTGCCCAAAACAGTAGATCGCTGGAGGTGCTGGGTGAGATGCATGCAGTGCATTGTTCCATCGAATCTGATGGAGCCTTGTGAAGAGAACCTTATTAAAACTACTGGCTAATTATCCATAGCAGAAAATCAGATGACTGGAGATGGAGAATTCTACTTGCAGTAGTCCTGATAAATCTGGTCCCTGATTACCGTTGTTCTGCTCCGTTATAGGAGCAGAACAAAAAAAAAAAAAGTAAATTTTTTAATGGAAGTGCTGGATCTGGCACATAATAATGTAATTATTACTATAATGGAGTCCATTGGGTATCTGTTCAGACGTCCTGCCTCTTACAGGACAAAACAGAGCAGCATGCAGCACTATTTGAGTTTTATTATAGATAGCATGTGCGACAGAGATGAGAACTCAGCCATAGTGTCCACTGAACCCAATTATTTAGTTTACGTTCCTAAAGCATGATATAGTTTTAGACATTTATTGAGACCTAATATGGGCATTAAATCCGCGTGTATTCACATTGGCACATTTCCTGTCCAGATTAGCGTGTGCGCTGGACTAATTCTCTTACCATCGATGGGAGACAATGGAGCCGTAGCGCTGCTGGAAGGCCAGTTCTATTGGGTTATCCGGATCATTCAGGTTGAATAGGAACAAGGTTTTCTTTCCTACGACAACACTTACCTAAAGAAGGAACAGCACATACTGTGTACAGGGTATGGACAGACAATGGGAGATAGAAAAGGTATTTCATACAAAGTTAAAGCAAAGAATAAAATGTATGAATTACTGGGATCAAGTTAAAGGACATTATCAGCAGACTTGTACCTATGACACTGGCTGACCTGTTACATGTGCGCTTGGCAGCTGAAGGCATCTGTGTTGGTCCCATGTTCATATGTGCTCGCATTGCTGAGAAAGATGATGTTTTAATATATGCAAATGAGCCTCTAGCAGCAATGGACGCTTTGTCATTACACCTAGAGGCTCTGCTCTCTCTGCAACTGCTGTGCCCCCTGCACTTTGATTGACAGGACCAGGCAGTGTAAATGAATCACACCAACCTGGCTCTGTCAATCAACGTGCAGAGGGAGCGAGAGTTGTAGAGAGAGCAGAGCCTTTAGGTGTAATGGCAACGCCCTTGTTGCTCCTAGAGGCTTATTCTGCATATGTACAAAACTTCAATTTTCTCAGCAATGTGGACACATATGAACATGGGACCAACACAGATGCCTTCAGCTGCCAAGCGCACATGTAACAGGTCAGCCAGTGTCATAGGGACAAGTCTGCTGACTTGTAGGCTATGTTTATCTCAGAACTATTCAGTTTATATATCAGTATACCCAACACAATACGCTGATTGATTGTATGGCTCCACAAAGTGGCGACTGAACAAGAGCATGGAGCCAACCTGAACATAAGAACTACTTTTTGGTGCATCTCAGCCACCAACGGGCACTATATGGGGTGATCCCTGCTATATAATCTCCAGGAAAATGTGTCTGAAAGAGAGATCAATAACCCCCATCATACCTGCAAGGCCCAGAGCAAGGAAACTGCAACTAAAAACAAGCAACTAAACCACAAGCCTCAGATCTCTGTGTCAGTGCTATTAGGAGCAGCATGCACTTGGTTCTAAGTTGCTTCAAACCATTTTTGAGGAGATCAGTTGTTACCCAAGGATCCTTTTACATGGACCAATTTCAGCCAGGAACAAGAGCTGATCAACGATATATAAGAAGCTGATTGGTGGTTGGGCTTTTCACATGGGCCAGTGGAACTCTATGGTGACGGATGCGACTGATGCATCCATTTAATGTATATGTTTTTGTATACGTTAAACGTAAGACAAAAAGGTGATGTGAACCCAGCCTCACATATAAAACAGAAAATGATATCTAATTAAAGAAGAGCTAAATGGAAGTAGGACAGCTGGATATTACAGTGCTTTCTCCTGGGGACGCCCGCTCATCTGTCTTCATCACTGAGAACTGAATGTCACTCGGTTCCATCCGCACAGAGGTCTGCACAACAACAAAAAAAAAAAAGTTACACATATATTTCAATTAGAACACATATGGCAGAAGTAAGCCCATTTTCATGTTGGATTAGGCCACACGATTTACTGGTCGTGTGAATGGAAGTATATGCATTACTTATAAAAAGTTTGGGATATTTGGCTTGTGGGTGAAGTTTCAGGATGAACCTAAAATTGCTCTCTAACTTTTACAGGTGAACTTCTCTAAACTTTTGAATGCATATGTCCACCTGTTCAATGTTTCAGTACTTTTTGCACAACTTGCTGTTCTCTAACAAGGAGCTTAACGGCAAAATTCAAAACAGGCATTTGGTCCATGAATCTCCCAATAAATTGCCTGGTTCAATTAGAATTGGTATTTGAACAGTCCTCCTCATCATGCCGTTCACATTTTGACATCATGAGACCAAGACGACACCTAACAATTCATCAACAGTACCTCACCATTGCGACGCTTTAAGCAGGATGTTCTCAAATGTAAGTGTCTAATGAGCTTAGAGTGTCACAGAGTGTCATCAGCAGGTTGTATCAGACATAGAGAGAGACTGGAAGAGTCACAGAAAGACATAGAAGTGGACGTCCTTTGTCCACATTCCACACTGATGACCGCTTCATTGTGAACAATGCCCTGCGAAACCTGATGATGAATGCCACACAACTACAGGCACATTTAAGGGAGGTGAGAGGCACCCAAGTGTCATGTCAGACCATTCAAAACTGTTTACAGCGTGGTCTGCGTGCTAGACAACGTTCAAGGGTACCTGACCACAGGCGTTATTGTCTTGCATGGAGAGCGCTAACTGTTATCACCAAACGAGCCTTTGGTGGTGGTAGTGTTACAGTGTGGGCAGGTCTAGTCAATACAGAACTGCCCTACACTTTGTGAATGGTCCAGTGACAAGCCCATACTACTTGAATAACATCATTAATCCAGTCATTGTGCCTCTGCATAAACAACACTGGCCTAATTTCATCTTCATGGACGACAATGCCCCAGCTCATCCAGGTCGCATCATTAGGGAACGTCTGCTGGAGACTAGGGTACCTCAAATGGAGTGGCCTGCACTTTCCTTAGACCTGAATGCCATTGCAAACCTATGGGATTAGCTGAGCCGCCGTGTAGAGGCTTGTAACTCTGTACCCCAGAACCTCAATGACCTGAGGGCTGCACTTCAAGAAGAATGGGATGTCATGCCTCAGCAGATAATAAGTCACTTGTGAACAGCATGACATGTCATTGTCAAGCTGTAATTGATGCTCAAGGCTACATGACAAGTTATTGAGACATTTTGTGGGGGTATACCCACCACTGGTGTTGGCTTTTGTTTCAATAAATTGTCCGAGATGAGGAAATCACCATTGCTGCTTCTCCTTAAATGCCCGACTTTATAATATCACTGTAGAGTGAACTTTTTATGTTTACCATAAATTTCACTCAAAAGACAAATATCCCTAACTTTTTGTGAGTAGCGTATGTGATGAGCTTTTAACAATAAATATTTTAAACGGATGCCATTATAGCCACCACTGTTAGGTATCTGTTTAAAGAATATGTCATCTATAGACTATAATAGCAACATATACATTGTGATATAGCATTGTTTTGTAGGGAAAAGCACCTCCGTCTTTTTGCTCTAGTAGTTGGCGAAGGTCTCATCATTTGTACCACTTTCATGGTCCCGCCCATGACAGAGGTGAGAAGATCTGAGAGACTGGCGGCACATGAGGGTATCTGACAATCGCTCTCTTTTCTCCTTGCAGTGTTGTTGTTTGGTAATGACCACATCTATTGTCAGGTGCAGCTTGTGGTCATTACTGAGGCTCTATTTAGTTCTGACTCACACTGCTTACCATGCAATTGATATTTCCTGCTGGAGTTGGTTGAGCTGGTGTGTTGTTCCTTTGGATCTCTTGCTCCTCCACTCTACTTTAACCCCTTAAGGACACAGGACGTATCGGTACACCCTGTTTCCCGAGTCCTTAAGGACACAGGACGTACCGGTACGTCCTAACTTTAAATAGGCATTCCGGCGCCCCAGGGGTTAATCTGAACAGGATGCCGGCTGAAATCATTCAGCCGGCATCCTGTCACAACGCCAGAGGGGGTCATGTGACCCCCCCGTGTCGGCGATCGCAGCAAACCGCAGGTCAATTCAGACCTGCGGTTTGCTGCGCTTTTTGCAGTTTCTGATCCCCGCGATCAGAAACTTTAGAGTGCCTAAAAATCAAGATTTCACCTCCCCCTGCACCCCTGCATGATTTGATGCCGGCGGGTGGTGCAGGGGGGGTGTCGCAGGCGGTGGGGGCGTTGCGGGAGGCAGGCGGTGCGGCAGGCCCGCCTGCCTCCCCTTGAAAATTCGTTGGCTTCTAGTGGGTTATACCAGGGTGCCAGCACATTGCTGACACCCTGGTATAAACGGCTGACATCTGTGCAGATGTCAGCCTTTTAACCCTTTCCATACCGCGGTCCGTACGGACCGCTGTATGGAAAAGGTTAACTGTCATCGGTCAGGGAGCTCCCTCCCTCTCCCATCGGGGGGCTGCTGTGCCTTTGCAGCCCCCCGAAGCCCCGTCCTCACCCTTCCCCGTCTGCGAAGTTGTGGCAGACGGGGAAGGTTCCCATGGCAACAGGACGCCTGCTCAGGCGTCCTGCTGTCCATGGTGCTGAATAGATCTATGCTAAAAGCATAGATCTATTCAGTGTAAGTAAAATACAGTACAGAACCCTATAGGGTTCTGTACTGTATTTTACAGACATCAGACCGACTGGATCTTCAAGAACCAAGTGGGTCTGGGTAAAAAAAATGTTAAAAAAAAGTGAAAAAAGTTAAGATAAAAAAAAAACATTTATCACTGAATAAAAATTAAAAAAATAAAATACACTACACATATATCGCCGCGCCCGTAACGACCTGATCTATAAACCAGTCATGTTACTTTCCCCGCACGGTGAACGCCATAAAAATAAAAAATAAAAACTATGAGAAAATTGAAATTTTGCCCACCTTACTTCCCTAAAAAGGTAATAAAAGTGATCAAAAAAGTCGCATGTATGCCAAAATAGTACCAATCAAACCGTCATCTCATCCCGCAAAAAAATGAGACCCTACTCAAGATAATCGCACAAAAACTGAAAAAAACTATGGCTCTTAGACTATGGAGACACAAATTTTTTTGGGGGTTTTAAAACTTAAGTTTTTGTATAAAACTTACATAAATTAAACAAATTGTATACATATTAGGTATTGCCGCGTCCGTGACAACCTGCTCTATAAAATTACCACATGATCTTACCTGTCAGATGAATGTTGTAAATAACACAAAAAAAAAAAACGTGCCAAAAAAGCTATTTCTTGTTACCTTGCCGCACAAAAAGTGTAATATAGAGCAACCAAAAATCATATGTGCCCTAATACAAGTACCAACAATACTGCCACCCTATTCCGTACTTTCTAAAATGGGGTCACTTTTTTGGAGTTTCTACTCTAGGGGTGCATCAGGGGGGCTTCAAATGGGACATGGTGTAAAAAAAAACAGTCCAGCAAAATCTGCCTTCCAAAAACCGTATGGCATTCCTTTCCTTCTGCGCCCTGCCGTGTGCCCGTACAGCGGTTTACGACCACATATGGGGTGTTTCTGTAAACTACAGAATCAGGGCCATAAATAATGAGTTTTGTTTGGCTGTTAACCCTTGCTTTGTAACTGGAAAAAAAATATTAAAATGGAAAATCTGCCAAAAAAATGAAATTTTTAAATTGTATGTCTATTTTCCATTAAATCTTGTGCAACACCTAAAGGGTTAACAAAGTTTGTAAAATCAGTTTTGTATACCTTGAGGGGTGTAGTTTCTTAGATGGGGTCACTTTTATGGAGTTTCTACTCTAGGGGTGCATCACGGGGCTTCAAATGGGACATGGTGTCAAAAAAACAGTCCAGCAAAATCTGGCTTCCAAAAACCATACGGCGCACCTTTCACTCTACGCCCCGCTGTGTGGCCGTACAGTAGTTTACGGCCACATATGGGGTGTTTCTGTAAACGGCAGAGTCAGGGCAATAAAGATACAGTCTTGTTTGGCTGTTAACCCTTGCTTTGTTAGTGGAAAAAATGGGTTAAAATGGAAAATTAGGCAAAAAAATTAAATTCTCAAATTTCATCCCCATTTGCCAATAACTCTTGTGCAACACCTAAAGGGTTAACGAAGTTTGTAAAATCAGTTTTGAATACCTTGGGGGTGTAGTTTATAGAATGGGGATTTTTGGGCGGTTTCTATTATGTAAGCCTCGCAAAGTGACTTCAGACCTGTAGTGGTCCCTAAAAATTGGGTTTTTGTAAATTTCTGAAAAATTTCAAGATTTGCTTCTAAACTTCTAAGCCTTGTAACATCCCCAAAAAATAAAATATCATTCCCAAAATAATTCAAACATGAAGTAGACATATGGGGAATGTTAAGTCATCACAATTTTGGGGGGTATTACTATGTATTACAGAAGTAGAGAAACTGAAACTTTGAAATTTGCAAATTTTTCCAAATTTTTGGTAAATTTGGTATTTTATTATGAATTTTTTTTTTTTTTTTTTACTTCATTTTACCAGTGTCATGAAGTACAATATGTGATGAAAAAACAATCTCAGAATGGCCTGGATAAGTCAAAGTGTTTTAAAGTTATCAGCACTTAAAGTGACACTGGTCAGATTTGCAAAAAATGGCCTGGTCCTTAAGGTGAAATAAGGCTGTGTCCCTAAGGGGTTAAGCTAAGTGCATTTTGTTTTGCATTTTGCTGTTAGCTTGTGTTTGTTGCTTTCTAGGCCTCATGGAGACGCTGGTTCCTTCATTGGGGAAGGAACCATTAGTCTCATTCCCTGTCAACACTCCTAGGGATTTCCAGGGTCCCCAGGGCTAAGGTTCCGCTGTATGAGTATTTCCACCTTCAGGGTCTACTCATACTGGCAGGAGTCAGAGAGAGGTCTAGGGATTCCTAGGAGGTCACATCCCTCTCCCTTAGCTTTGAGGCCTAGACTCCTGTATATTTCCTTCTGTGTGTTATCTGGTGTCCCCCCCATCAGTGTGACAACCATCACTGATACTATGTATATTCGGATAGGTCTCCCATGCTTTAACAATTATCTAGTGTGTTTAACCACAGTATGAATTAGGATATAGTTGATAGGAATGTATTTAGGATATTTATGATGTACCTGTCGGATTGTGTCCCCTTCCTGATTACTGATGGTAATCATTTTATCTTCACCTCCTAGAGCCAGCAAATTCTGAGAGCTCCAGCAGCCACAAGTGATGCGCCTGGTGTGTTTACCTGCAGAAATGCACATTACAGGTGTACTGCATACACATGTTATTCACAATTTCCTTCTACTTGATCCCCAAAGTCTTCTGCTGATACGACATATACAATGACATAATGGTTATATATATCAGCAGCGAGGTTCTCCAAAATACTATTTTCTTACATGATGTTAAACTGCAGAGATGAAAATTCCATCAATTTAGACCGCAGTCTGTATACATTACACACAACAGTCATATATGGGATCATTTTTAGATAGACCTACAACTTACCCAGGACTGGAACTTTCCTAGATGTTTGCAGATTATAAACCAGCAGGTTTCCTTTCGATGTCCCCACAGCTAGTAATGAACTAGTCTTTGACCAGAGCAGGAAAGACATTTGGTCTCTAACATATAAAAAAAAAACGTATTAATTAAAAATGTAGTGACTGGAATCTAAAGATACTCAGCATGTGTATACCGCACTAGTACTGTTACCCTGTCATAACCTACATTAATGGCCTAGTGTGAAACAGATCAATAATAGATAGATATAGATGAGATATACATTAGAGAGATAGATAGATAGATCTAGCACCCGAAGTACATAGCTCTGTCGATTGTGCAGGTGGACGGAGCTGCTCCTATTCACTCCAATGGACGCAGCGCTGCAGTTTCCAGATCTATACACTACACAATCAACAGAGCTATGTAGTTCTGGTGCCGTCTTCTGGCACCACCCTAAAATGGCAGATTAGCAGGGGTGCCAGGTGTCAGCTCCCGCCTATTGGATAGGCCAATAATAATAAAATGCTGGAATTTCCTTTTATTTATCTTAAAGCAGTCTAGAGCGGCATTTACAATTCTTTAAAGGGGTTGTTGCTGCTGCAAACCCATTTCTAGCCACTTCGGTTGCCCGTCTCCTTGATCTTTTGACTGCTGTTGACAATCTCCTTGGCTCTGTGGTCACATGTGCTAGAATGGCACATCACTGAGGCCAGTGACTGGCTGCAGAAGTCTTGGGACCAAGCCACTACTGCTCCAGCATGGACGGGAAGTGGATGGGATTGGGGCCGTGGTGCAGAAACAACAGAACTATGGATATGTTTTCCTTTTAATCTGTCCGATTCCTTCTTTTCCGTGACATCTACTACTGGGGGACAGCTGGCACACCCCCCACACACAAAGGCACCTTATGCTCATTTTTGGCTTAGTGTCCGGACACAGGAGGCAGACACAGGCCTGCTGCTATGGCCTTCAGGGTAGAGCTAGCCACTCTCTTCCCCTAGTCCAAGCAGGACTGTGCAGCTTCATGCCACCCAGTCTACCCGTCTACTCTCTCTGACCGGAAAAGTCCCATGCCAAGTGAAGCCAGTACACATAGCAACAACTTTCGGTAAAGGAATGGAAGGAGAGCGCGGAGGAGGCCACCTTACCTCATGCCACTGTCTAACTGGCTTGTTTTACACGTATTGGAGTCCCACATGTAGATTGAACTAGATTTTTCAGCAACAATGGCCAAAGCGCTGCCATCTTTGTCCCAGTCCATAGAGTAACACATACTAAAAAGAAATGATAATTATAATATTAAAACCCACCCATGTTAAAACCTCTACCTGCAAAGTAACGCAGAGCCAAGATGTGCCCAGTCCAGTAGCTGCACTCACCCGGGTAAGTTAATTTCATCCTTCTTCTGGCCATGGCGATCATAGATTTTCACGGTGTGATCCGCTCTGGGAAAACATGAAGGTGAACATGTTATTTTAGTTAGAAAGCAGTCACCCACAACAGCCCTCCAGTCCAATGCGGTGTCTACAGACAAAACGGAAGGGAGACTTATCTACATGTGGCGACAGGGATTCAGACTGACGTCCATTTGTAGGATCACACCAGAAAAAGCACATTGCAGGGTTTTCTTCTTCAGTGGATCAGTAAATCCAGCTGATATCCCTAAAAATGTGCACCCATGAAACCCAATGGACATACATGTGGTGCCCATATGGGGGGAGGTTTCAATGATTTCTACGGTAAATAATAATTATTATTATCTCTAGTGTTGATATGCTCCTGCAACAGCCAAATGTGGACACATATGATCATGGGACAAACACAGCCGCCAAGTTCACATGCTACAGGTCAGCCAATTTCATAGCTACAAAACTGCTGGCAGATTCCCTTTAAAGTGAAGGCCCATTTCCAGACTATTTGTCCTCTGCCTGGTGCCATTATTATTTATTATTAAAGCGCCATTCATGCCATAGCGCTATACATTACAGATGTATGGCCAGTAAGAACAACTGTAATGGCCAATATGGACTGAAATCTGTCTGCATTGGAGGAATAATCACACAACAGACGATCATTCGTTCAACGGTTGATCAACCATCTACCTACTTCTATCTAATGTGTGTAGTCACCTCTAGCCCTGCTGACTACTATCAGACACTAGTGCTGATATACCAGCCATCTACCTACCTCTATCTAATGTGTGTGGTCACCTCTAGCCCTGCAGACTACTATTAGACACTACTGCTGATACACCAGCCATCTACCTACCTCTATCTAATGTGTGTGAGGACCTCTAGCCCTGCAGACTACTATCAGACACTACTGCTGATACACCAGCCATCTTCCTACCTCTATCTAATGTGTATGGTCACCTCTAGCCCTGCTAACTGCTATGAGACACTACTGCTGATACACCAACATATACCTACTTCTATCTAATGTGTATGGTCACCTCTAGCCCTGCTAACTGCTATGGGACACTACTGCTGATACACCAGCCATCTTCCTACCTCTATCTAATGTGTGTGAGGACCTCTAGCCCTGCAGACTACTATCAGACACTACTGCTGATACACCAGCCATCTTCCTACCTCTATCTAATGTGTATGGTCACCTCTAGCCCTGCTAACTGCTATGAGACACTACTGCTGATATACCAACATATACCTACTTCTATCTAATGTGTATGGTCAACTCTAGCCCTGCTGACTGCTATGGGACACTACTGCTGATACACCAGCCATCTTCCTACCTCTATCTAATGTGTGTGAGGACCTCTAGCCCTGCTGACTGCTATGGGACACTACTGCTGATACACCAGCCATCTTCCTACCTCTATCTAATGTGTGTGAGGACCTCTAGCCCTGCAGACTACTATCAGACACTACTGCTGATACACCAGCCATCTTCCTACCTCTATCTAATGTGTGTGAGGACCTCTAGCCCTGCAGACTACTATCAGACACTACTGCTGATACACCAGCCATCTTCCTACCTCTATCTAATGTGTATGGTCACCTCTAGCCCTGCTGACTGCTATGAGACACTACTGCTGATATACCAACATATACCTACTTCTATCTAATGTGTATGGTCAACTCTAGCCCTGCTGACTGCTACTGCTGATACACATTAGATAGAGGTAGGAAGATGGCTGGTGTATCAGCAGTAGTGTCCCATAGCAGTCAGCAGGGCTAGAGTTGACCATACACATTAGATAGCGGTAGGAAGATGGCTGGTGTATGGTCACCTCTAGCCCTGCAGACTGCTATAGGACACTACTGCTGATATACCAACATCTACCTACTTCTTTCTAATGTGTATGGTCACCTCTAGCCCTGCGGACTGCTATGAGACACTACTGCTGATATACCAACATCTACCTACCTCTATCTAATGTGTGTGGAGACCTTTAGCCCTGCGGGTGCTATCAGACACTACTGCTGATTTACCGTATTTTTCGTCCCATAAATGGGGGGGAAATGCTAGTGCATCTTATGGGGTGAATACAAGGCAAAGAAATATAAAATGTGTGGCGCATTGATTATGCTCGGTACATTGCAGGCTGCGCTGCATAGGAACAGCGGCCTGCGATGTACCAGACATCCGAGTTACCAGAAGAGGGAGAGCCCCGCGACCACAGCGCGTGCTTGCTGATGGGGACTGGCCCCGGCGTGCGCTGGCTGGTAGGGGCAGGTCTGCTGTAGCTGGGTGATAGAGACCGGCCGGCCCTGTCTGATGCTGGTTGATAGAGACAGGCCGGCAGATCTGCAGTGAGAACGAGCGCGGGAGCAGGCAGATGAGGGGAAGAGCAGGTTTTCCTGCCACACATGCCTGCTCCGTCTCTAAGTCTTCACACTGCCTGCTCCTGTGTACAATGTATTAGGGCTGATGAGAGGCATGGGGGGCTGATGATAAGAGGCATGGGGGGCTGATCTGAAGCCTGAATGGGGGTCGTTCACTTTGGGGTCTGAGCTCAGATCTGATTGGGGGTCTGATCTAAGGTCTTATTAACATTGGGGGGTCTGATTGGGGATATTAGCTGAGGTCTGATTAATATTGGGGGTCTAAATGGTGGTCTGATCTTAGGTCTAATGAAGAATATTTATTTCTTATTGTCCTCCTCTAAAACGTAGGTGCGTCTTATAGGGCAAAAAATACGGTAATATTATTGAGGAAAAAACATTAAGGATAAAAATAATAGAATGGTATTGTATATACTGTAGAATGATCTCCTTACCCAGTAACTACAATGTAATTTCCTAGAGTCTTCTGCCACACATACTGGATGGGATGACCAAGCAATCCCTTCTCTGTCAATGAAAAGACCCGCTGAAAGACAAACATTTCTGTTGATAAATGCAAGATGAACAAAAAGTGCAAGCGGACGATGAAGTCGTTGAGTTTATGGATATGTTTCAAGATTAGGTCAAACCATTCTTTAGCCTTGCCATTGTATAGCGGCTTCCAGGCTGCTCTCTGGCACTAGTGACAGCAGGAGGTTATATGGACGGACTTATTACAGATCGCTGCCGCGTGACTTACTTATGCCATTTTTAAAAAAATTGACAGAAACTGCAATCTGACCACGACGTGAATTTACCCCTTAAGGGGTTGTCTTACTTCGGCAAATGGCCTTTATCATGTAGAGAAAGTTAATACCAGGCACTTACTAATGTATTGTGATTGTCCATATTGCCTCCTTTTGCATCATTTTCCCATCACATTATACACTGCTCGTATCCAGGAGTTATGACCACCCTGCAGTCCAGCAGTGGTCGTGCTTGCACACTATAGGAGAGACCGCCAACCTCTCTAGTGGCAGGATCGTGGGAGCGCACACAGTAGATTTTTGATTCGATTTCGATACCATAAAAAAGTATTGCGATACTCGATACCACACGAAAAAAATAAACCAAAAGAGCCACGTGCATTACGCATTTAAAAAAATGGCGAATAGCGCAGTTTTTATTTATTAACTTTTTCTGTTCCAGCGTTCACCGCATAGATTTTTTTTTATAGTTTAATAGTTTGGACTTTTCGGACGTGGCGATATGTGATATGTTATTTATTTATTGTTTATATATTTTATATGTGAAATTGGGAAAGGGGGTGATTTATACTTAATATTTTGTTGTTGTTTTTTTTTTACACTTTTTATTTAATAACTATTTCCCCCCTTAGGGGCTAGAACCTGGGATCTTCTAATCCCTTGTCCTATTCTCCCTGTTAGAGCTCTATCAGGGTGCATAGGACTTCACACTGTCCCTGCTGCTCTGTGCTTTGTACACACAGCAGCAGGGAGCTTACCATGGCAACCAGGGCTTCAGTAGTGTCCTGGCTGCCATGGTAACCGATCGGAGCCCCAGCATTACACTGCTGGGGCTCCAATGGGAACTGCCACTGCCACCAATGAAGAGGAGGGGACCCTGTGACCACTGCCACCAATGATTTTAATACTGGGGGGTTGAGAGGGGCGGGTGCACTGTGCCACCAATGATTTTAATAGGGTGGGGGGTTGGGGCGGGCGCACTGTGCCACCAATGATAATTTACCCTTAATACAGGAGGCGGGTACTGGCAGAAGATCAGCGGCAGTTAACCCCTCAGGTGCCGCACCTGAGGGGTTAACTGACGCTGATCGCAACTTCCTGTCAGAGGCAGGGTGCCGGCTGTGTGATTCTGCTGCCGGCACCTGCCTCCTGTATTATGTGTTAAAGACCACCTTATATTGGTCCAGACTTTAAGTATTAGGCTACACAGAGCGGCGCACAGAGATGTCCCAGCACCCACCATTATTACTGGGCACCGCTCCGTTTGCCCGCTGTGCCCCATTACTGTCTCCTCTCCTGCTCCATATGCTAATTACTATCGGAGCAATGGGGAGGAGACATCAGCTTCTCTAGTGGGCAAACGGAGCGGTGCCCAGGAATAATGGTGAGTGCAGGGACATCTCTGGGTGCCGCTCTGTGTAGCCTAATACTTAAAGTCTGGACCCAGGAAAAGTCCTATCATTGGTGGCGCAGTGCGCCCGTCCCTCTCTTCTCATTGGTGGGAGCGGCAGCAGCGGCACAGGGGGGGGGGGGGGGGAGACACTGCTTCCTACTCCCCTGTGCTGCTGAGGGAACATGAGCGCGCCGACAGCAGCCTGCTTGTGTACTGTGATACTAGACTGCGCAGCAGCACAGCCCAGTATTGAAAAAATGGAAATCCCGGTATCGTATCAATACCGAGACAAAAGTATCGATTGTGTATCGAAATTTCGATACCTGCAACAACCCTAGCACACCTTGTATCTGTGCTGCAGGGTGGTCATAATCCCTGGATACGAGCAGTGTATAATGTGATGGAAAAATGAATCCAGCTAGCAAAGGAGGAAATATGGACAATCATAATACATTGGTAAGTGCCTTTAAAAGGGTTTTCTGAGATTTAAATACTGATGTCCTATCATCAGTATCTGATCGGTATGGGTCCGACACCCGGGACCTCGCTGATCAGCTGTTAGAGAAGGCACTGGCGCTCTCAGTAGCTTTAAAGCCTTCTCTTAGCTTTTCCTAAGCCTAGGACGACATGTTTGAGTGTCATGTGACCTAGGCGCCGCTCAGCCCCATGGAAGTGAATGGGACTGAGCGCGATAACAAGCACAGCCGCTTAACAATGTACGGCCCTGTGCTTGGTGAGCACGGAGAAGGCTGCGGGGCTACTGTTAGGCGACTTTCACACTGGCGTTTTGGCTTTCCGTTTGTGAGATCCGTTCAGGGCTCTCACAAGCGGTCCAAAACTAATCAGTTTTGCCCTTAAAGGAAACCTGTCACCAGGATTTTGCGCATAGAGCTGGGGACATGGGCTGCTAGATGGCCACTAGCACATCTGCAGTACCCAGTCCCCATAGCTCTCTGTGCTTTTATTGTGTTAAAAAAAACGTTTTGAGTGATATGCAAATGACCTGATATGAGTCCTGTATCCGGAGATGAGTCCAGCGGAAAGGAGCCCAGCACCGCCCCGCGTCCTCCGAATCTCCTCCTTGCTGGCTGACGTCACAGAGCTGGAGCGCCGAAATCTCGCGATGCGCGAGCTAGCGCATGCGTAGTTCGTTACCTGCGCTGATGCCAGCACAGGGAATGAACATGATGCCGACACTGCGCATGCGCTAGCTCGCGCATCGCGAGATTTCGGCGCTCCAGCTCTGTGACGTCAGCCAGCAAGGAGGAGATTCGGAGGACGCGGGGCGGTGCTGGGCTCCTTTCCGCTGGACTCATCTCCGGATACAGGACTCATATCAGGTCATTTGCATATCACTCAAAACGTTTTTTTAACACAATAAAAGCACAGAGAGCTATGGGGACTGGGTACTGCAGATGTGCTAGTGGCCATCTAGCAGCCCATGTCCCCAGCTCTATGCGCAAAATCCTGGTGACAGGTTTCCTTTAATGCATTCTGAATGGAAAAGGATCTGCTCAGAATGCATCAGTTTGCCTCCATTCCGCTCTGGAGGCGGACACCCAATGCTGCCTGCAGCGTTTTGCTGTCCGCCTGACGAAGAGGAGCCAGATTGTGTCAGAGAAAACTGATCCGTCCCCATAGACTTACATTGTGTGCCAGGACGGATCCGTTTTCTCTGACACAATCTGGCACAATAGAAAACGTCCCCCATTGACTTTCAATGTAGTTCATGACGGATCCGTCTAGGCTGTGTTACAGATAATACAAATGGATCCGTTCTAAACGGATGCAGACGGTTGCATTATTGTAACGGATCCGTTTTTGCAGATCCATGACAGATCCACCCAAAACGTGAGTGTGAAAGTAGCCTTAGCATCAGTGCCTTGTAAAACAGCTGACCTATTGAAATGAATGGTTCCGTATAAGGTCCTAAAAAAAAACGTACGGGACACGGAAAGAAAATACGTTCGTGTGCATGAGCTCTAAAGAAGATGCTAGTAAGGTAGTTGAAAAGTAACTTGAATGGGGCGTAAGAAACCACTGTGTACTGTGCACTAACCTGCCTTCATTTTCAGGATCGGTGGGGGTCCGAGACCATTAAAATGAGGGGCAGAAGCGCTGCACCCTTCAGATCTGCTTGGCTATTCCTGGAGTGGAGCAAGTGGTTCATGGACTCATACAAAGTCTATAGACGTTCTATGAATCCCTACACCAAGGGTCAGCAACCTCCGGCACTCCAGCTGTGGTGAAACTACAACTCCCAGCATGCTCTACTCACTTCTATGGGAGTTCTGAGAACAGTCAAGCAAGTGTGAATGCTGGGAGTCGTAGTGCCCTACACTGATGATTGGGAAATCCGAGCAGAGGCGAAACAGCACCCAATCAAAGCTTCTCACTGCACGTCATGTGTTTGTTAACATGGGTGCCCTCTAAATCATACATTTCCAGGAGGAATGCCAGAGGAACAGCATAAATGCTCCAGAGCTGTTACTTCATAATGAGGACTGCAAATATTTACTAAAACAGGCATGTCAGCAGTGGGGACCATGACAGCAGGGCACCCTGAGTTTGAGTACACTCACATAGTTTACGTACCCCACTTTGGGTGGGGGTGGGCGGGGGGTGTAAGTATTAGTATGATGTGATCACCGTCTCTACAGTCAGGTCAGTTATGATTATTTTACCAGACCACCTTAAATGGTAGAGCCCACTCCAGTCCAATGGGGAGAAACACATGATGTTGGTTATGATTGGTGTTATCTTAATGACCAGACCACCTTAAATGGTAGATACCACGTCTAGTCCAGAGGTAAGAAACACATGATGAGGGCAGTCAGTGAGCATAGACTGTATAATGTCACACCCAATGCTGAGGCTATGCACCACGTCACTCAGTCCATAGAGGACAAGGTGAACCCCACACCGAACCCTCACTTTTCGGCCTCCTTACCTTCATTCTGGACACCGTGCAGTAAGGCACTGCGCATGCGCGTACCCAGGGTAACTGGGGGCGGCAAACTGCAGAGCGTCACTTAATTCCATGGTAACCGTCCCGCCAATCAAGACGAAAAGATGCGAGTGACGTCGGGAAGTCGAAGTTCCGTTTCGTTCCTGGTGTAAAAGACGTGTGAGCAGAGAGGCTGCAGAAGGCAGGATTATAGCGGCCATTTTGTTGAAGACAGTAACTCATTGAACGTAATCTCCCAGCCACGCAAATATGACTGCTGAAGAGGAGACAGAATTATCAGGAGTTATAGATAGTTTTCTTGACTTAAAAGCAAAGTTATACAATTATAAACTATAATAACTTCTTTAGGGATGAGCATATTTAGTGGTTAAAAAAAATAGTTTTGTTCTTAAGTTGCCATATTGGGAGATCCCAAACTTTTTCCCTGCTAAGTGTCTGGATAAGGCCTTGTGCTTTTCTGGGAGAAGTATAATTTTTCATTTCACCATTTTGTGGTAGTTTATTAACGTTAAAGATTTTTGGAGGAAGTGGGGGAAAAAAACAGCAATTCCAACATTGTCCCCCGCCCCGCCCCCCCCCCCTTCCCCACACACATATTTTGACCTCTTAAAGGCGTTGTGTCATTTCAGACATTGGTGGCACTGACATACCGCTAGGATACCACCGATGTCCTACCTCAGGGACCCGCTGCTATCTTCAGAAGAGGGCCCCCAAAGTGAAGAGCGCACCACGCGCAACACTGTCTCCACTTTCATGGAAATTCTGAAAATAGCCAAGCCAGCTGCTCAGCCATTCTCAGAACTGCCATAAAAGTGAATAGAAACGGCCAGGACAACAGGGTGAACTGGATGAACCTATGTCTTTAAAGAGGACCTGTCACCGCTCCTGACAGGCCTGTTTAATAGCTTCATGCAGTCCCCATGTAATAACAATCCTGGAGCATCTATTCTTATGGCTCTATGTTGTGCTGTTCCTTTATTATTTCCACTAGAAGTTATGAATGAATCGCTAGCAGTCTGCAGTAAGGGTACAGAGGGGAGGTAACCAGTTGAGGGTCAAGCCTCCCTAGCATCACAGGTGACACTAGGGAGGCTTGTCCCTGTCGCAGCCTGCTATTGGCTGCTCCCCCCAGCCCCCAATGCCCCCCCATTGCCAGGGAGATGCAGCGGCTGCTGTGTGGGCATCAGGAGCGACACATGTGCTGGGGAGCGGGTTAAGTATAACCTATATGAGGGTACCGGGCATTGGGGGGATCATTATAGGGGTTGGATAACCCTTATAATACAAGCCACTTACAGCAGTGGCCGTGCTTTCAGACTATAGAAAAAAAGCACCAGCCTATGTGCGCTCCCATGATCCCGGCCACCTCAGAGGTCGGCACTTTTTCCTATAGTGTGCAAGCACAGCCCTGCTGATTAACCCTTGTGCTACTAACGCCATACATGTATGCCGCTGGTGCGATGTGTAAACATGACGCCCGCTCGCACGTGCAGCGGGCGTCATGGCCGTCAGATCTCTGCTGTTTCATATAGCAGAGACCTGCGGCTAATTACCATGACGGGCAATAATGCCGATCGCGGTAATTAAATGCTTTAGATGCCGTGATCAAGTGAGATCTCGGCACCTAAATGCGCAACAATCCGGGCATAGGTAGTTGCGCTGAATACTGGTAGCTTTACCGAGTAGGCTAACAGTATTCAAATTGCAATTGTTATTTTGGACACCAGATGGCAGGCCAGGATAAGAAATGACCAAAAGTGAGCAAACTAAGCTAATAATAAATTAAACATAACAAAGATGTTATAAGCTCATATATGAGGCACATAATGATCACAAAAAAAGTAAAAAAATATATAAAAGTTTAAATCACCCCCCTTTCCGTATAATAAAAAAATAAATACCTAAATAACAATAAATATAAACATCATGGGTATCACCGCGACCGAAAATGCCCATACTAATAAAATAAAAAATAAAAAATCCAATACAGCGAATGACGTAATGGAAAAAAGGGTCAAAATGGCCAATTTGCCATTCTTTCATTGGTTCTCTTACCCTAAAAAATGTAATAAAATGTTATCAAAAAGTCACGCATACTCCAAAATGGTATCAATTAAAAGTACAGATTGTTCTGCAAAAAATGAGCCCCTAAACAGCTCAGTAGACATAAGTATAAAAAAGTTATGGGGGTCAGAATATGGTGATATAAGGTCAAAGTTTACATTTATTTTTACACTATTTAGACATAAAGAACCTATACATATGGGGTATCGTTGTAATCGTACTGACCCAGAAAATGAATGGCATGGGTTAGTTTTGCTGTAAACAAAACGCAGTGGGAACAAAATCCGTAAAACGGTGGAAGAATTTTGTTTTTTTTTCCAATTTCACCCCATTTGGAATTTTTTTTACCGCTTCCCACAACATTTTATTCCATAATTAATGGTGGCATTAGAAAGTACAACTGTGACCGGAAAAATAAAAAAGTTATGGCTCACGGAAAATATGGAAGAAAAATGAAAACGCAAAAATGAATACTGGAAAAGAACTGATCAGTTTTATCCCCATGCATTCTGAATGGAGAGCATTCCGTTCAGGATGCATCAGGATGTCTTCAGTTCAGTCTTTTTGACTGATCAGGACAGAGTTAGGCTACTTTCACACTAGCGTTCGGGCGGATCCGTTCAGAACGGATCCGCCCATAATAATGCAGACGGAGGCTCCGTTCAGTACGGATCCGTCTGCATTATTTTAGCAAAAAAAAGCTAAGTGTGAAAATAGCCTGGGACGGATCCGTCCAGACTTTCAATGTAAAGTCAATGGGGGACGGATCCGCTTGAAGATTGAGCCACATTGTGGCATCTTCAAACGGATCCGTCCCCATTGACTTACATTGTAAGTCTGGACGGATCCGCACGCCTCCGCACGGCCAGGCGGACACCCGAACGCTGCAAGCAGCGTTCAGCTGTCCGCCTGTCCGTGCGGAGGCGAGCGGAGCGGAGGCTGAACGCCACCAGACTGATGCAGTCTGAGCGGATCCGCCTCCATTCAGACTGCATCAGGGGTGGACGGCTGCGTTCGGGTCCGCTCGTGAGCTCCTTCAAACGGAGCTCACGAACGGAATACCGAACGCTAGTGTGAAAGCAGCCTTAAAACCGCAGCATGCTACGGTTTTATCTCCGGCCAAAAAAACTGAAGACATGCCTGAATGCTGGATTCTGCATTTTTTTCCATAGGAATGTATTAGTGCTGGATCCGGCATTCAAAATACCGGGATGAAGGAGCCGTCCTTGCGCAGACCGAAAAAAAAGGTGAAAAAAATAAATGCCGGATCCGTTTTGCCAGAAAGACACCGGAAAGACGGATCCGACATTTCAATGCATTTGTAAGATGGATCAGGATCCTGATCAGTCTTACTAATGCCATCAGTCGGCATACGTTTTGCTGGATCTGGCAGGCACTTCCGGCGACGGAACTGCTTGCCGGATCACTCTGCCACAAGTGTGAAAGTAGCCTTAATTGCATGGTGGTCGTAACCATGGAAACGAGCATAATGTGATGAAAAAATGAATCCAGCCAGCAAAGTAGGCAATATGGACAATCACAATATATTAGTAACTGCCTTGTATTAACTTTCTCTACATGAATAAATGCCATTTACTGAAGTGAGACAGCCCCTTTAGGTATTTGTTCTACAATAGCATTCCTTGGATGATGAGAGTAGGTAGATTTGCACTGGCGCTGCCCTGGCGCTGTTCCATCATGAAAGGTAGCAGAACCCCTTTGGAGACACACAACGTGTGATGAGCCAAGGAGGGTATCCTCTGTGGAGGGTCTGGTGCAAGTGATGGGGCAGTTTCAGAAAGAATAAAAGTCTGTTTTCTCAGGAATGCGGCAATTGTTTTTCACAAGACGGGTATCATTTTAATCAGCAGGATCAGCCCTACCAAGCAGTATTCCTGGTTTAATAGAGGTAATCCTGCTGACAGGTGCGGTTTAACCCCTTAGTGCTATTTGACGTGTATACTCATCACAGGCATCTGGCTTGCCATGGTATATCTGAGCCTGATCAAGCTTACTGTGAATGAAAATACACTGCAGTATACTATATAGTGTACTGCAGTGTATTGTAGAGGCATCAGACCCACTGGATCTTCAAGAACCAAGTGGGTCTGGGTCAAAAAAGTGTAGAAAAAGTAAAAAATAAAATAAAAAAAAATCTAATTTCTTCCTACATCTGCACATTTATAATTAATAAAAAAAAAAAAAAACACTGAACATGTTTGGTATCGCCGCATCCGTAACGACCTGATCTATAAAAGGATCACATTACTTTCTCATTGCATGGTGAATGCTATAAAAAAAGAAAGAAAAACTATGAATTTAAATTTGACCCACCTCACTTTCCAAAAAATGGTATTAAAAGTGATCAAAAAAGTCATATGTACCCAAAATTAGTACCAATCGAACCGTCACCTAATCCCACAAAAAATTCGTCCTTACATGAGACAATCGCCCAAAAAATAAAAAAATATGGCTTTCAGAAAATGGAGACACAAAAATATGTTTTTTTTTCTAAAATGCTTTTATTGTGTAAAACAAAACAAAAATAGATATATTAGGTATCGCTGCATCTATAACGACCTGCTCTATAAAAATATCACACACTCTATCCCCAAAGGTAAATGCTGTAAAAAAATTAAAAAAAACTGTGCGAAAAGAACCATTTTTTTTGTCTACCTGCCCCATAAAGTATAATATTGAATGATCGGCAGAAAAATAGAAAAAATATGTCTTTCAAAAAATAGAGACACAAAAACATGATTTTTTTTTCAAAAATACTTTATTATGTAAAACTGAAACAAACAAAAAAGTAGACCTGTCAGATGAACATTTTAAAAAACCAAAAATAAAAACTGTGCCAGAACAGCCATTTGTGGTAACCTTTCCTCACAAAAAGCGTAATATAAAGTGATCAAAAATCATATGTACTCCAAAATAGTATCAATAAAACTGTCACCTCATCCCATAGTTTCCAAAATGGGTCACTTTTTGATTGTTTCTACGGTAGGGTGTATCAGGGGGGCTTCAAATGGTGTCTAAAAACCAGTCCAGCAAAATCTGCCCTTCAAATACCATCTGGCGCTCCTTTCTTTCTGAGTCCAGTTTACAACCACATGTGGGGTGTTTCTGTAAACTGCAGAATCAGGGTAATAGATATTGAATTTTCTTTGGCTGTTAACCCTTGATGTGTTACAGGAAAAAAATGATTAAGATGGAATATGTGCCAAAAAAGGGAAATTTAGAAATGTAATCTCCATATTCCTTTAATTTTTGGTGAAACATCTAAAGGGTTAACAAAGTTGTAAAAATCCGTTTTGAATAACCTGAGGGTGTAGTTTCTTAAATTCGGTCATTTATGGGTTGTTTCTACTACATACGCCCCACAAAGTGACTTCATAACTGAACAAGTCTTTAAAAAAATGGGTTTTGGAAATTTTGTAAAACATTTTAAGAATTTCTTCTAAAATTCTAAGCCTTCTAATGTCCTAAAAAATAAAATTACATCTACAAAATGATGCCAACATAAAGTAGATAAATGGGAAATGTAAAGTAATAAGTATTTTGTGAGGTATCACTATCTGCCTTAGGCCTCTTGCACACAAACTTTTTTTTTCCGTTTACATTCCGTTTTTTGCATTCCGTATATGGAACCATTCATTTCAATGGGTCCGCATAACTGTAACACCCCATAGTTGTGTTACTAAACTTTTTTACCCCGCTACAATCTCCTAAAAGCATTTACCTTGTCATCTCATATAATTTCACATTATATCCTCACAACTGTGCATTATAAACCATGTTAAGTGTATATTGCTGTAATTTCCATGTTCACCAGCAGGTGGCAGCAATGTGTTAGCAGCTGGAATATTTCGTTCCGGCTTAGCCCCCCCCCCCCCCCTCCTGTGAGCATAGTGGGCTGTGAAACCATCCTGCAGCATGGGGAGGAAAGGAAGTTAGAGTGAGTGTAGCCCACCCCCTGCTAGGGGTAGGGTGTGCATGTTAGGAGCTCCCTCAGATAGAGATGTCAAAGACATTGATCCCCATCCCCAGCCTGAGCCCTGCAGCCTCGGCTGGATGACAAGCAAGCAAGCAAGCAGACAACTCCATTTCCAGGACGACAGCATTCCTTGAGAAGATAACTGTGAGTAAAGTCCAGAGACCCAGGAGAAGCCATATTCCTCCTTAGCTAGCCAGTCCCCATACAGCAGAAGATAGAAAGTGCAGAAGTCAAATTCCTGCCACAGTATAGAGCTAACAAAGGTAACCAAAATGGCGATACAAGGAGAGCTAGTTTATGGGGCTACCTTACCAGAGATCCGGGTCTCCCAGCTTGTGAAGAGAGCTGGCCCTTGCACGTTCAAAATGTCCCCGGAGCCTGCGCATGCCACGACTGGTGGAGAGACAGCCACCGCCGACCAAGTCAAGATGGCCACCGTTTCTGAACCCACTCCCGCGGAAGAGGACATCGCTACTACAGTCCAGACCCTGGAGGGTGTGGATCCCACCGCTGACGGCACCTGAAGCCCCAGATGACCCCCAGGAGGCCCCGGAACCGGCCGCCCGGCCGCAACATCAGGTAGGAGCAGTCGTGCTCCCTGAGGCCAAGGCACGGTCCGAAGCTGCCCTTGCATCATGCCCAGTGGACTCTGATATCCTGTCACCACCAGACATCTGAGAAGCTCTGACAGAAGTTCTTCATAACCTCCTCCTTGAGGTTCCTTTTGTTTTGCTTTCGTTTTCTCATCTCGTTAGCCTCTCTCAGCTGTCATGTAGTTGCACTGATTGCATCCCTTTAAATCCCTTCCCATACTGCATAACTTTGCGGTTTATACAACTTCCTGGAGTGTGTGCATGCTGGATGCTACTACTGAGTCTTCTACAGATAAGTTTTGTTCATTCATTTGTGTTTTCCTGGATCCCAGGTGACCCTGACTCCCTCCGTATCAAGTGTAGGGAGCCAGTGGTCGTGTCCCCTCACTATTATAGGGTGTTCAGGTGTTATACAATACACACAAAAACAATTGGATTGATAGACGTTCCTATAATACTTAGATAATCACAGCCTGATGAACGTTTAAAATAAAAAAAACAAAGCTTTATTTAAAATCTGTTTAAAAAGAGGGTGGGGAAACCCATATGTCACAATCTGTGACCATCAGGCAACTAATCTTAGAAATGTATACAGAGAGGGGAGCAAATATCTCTGCACATTAGGAAGATTAGGGAAAGACCCGACTTGCTAGCTGGAATAGCTATGTATCTGCAGGTCGGGGTAAATGGACACTAAAGTCAGTGTGAATGGATGCACTATGTGTGTATCATCGGTGATCCTGTAGGATGTATATACACAGATAAGGTTGTGCCACCTGGTATATGTAACCAGGAATGTTCAATACATTAGATCGCACTGCCTCTGTCATATAACAGTCTCAAAGGACTTGCAGCCACTAACTGTAGTGCAGATGACAGATCAGTCTTTAATGTGTATTGCTGATGGTAAATACCTAGGTCACAGCCTTATATCCGCAGCCAGTATTGGCTAAATACAACCACTCAGAGCCAATTGATTAAGCTCCATTCACACACATAAAAGCCAGTATATTTTGGCTCATCCATCCATCACATGCATACTCCAAGGCTGACTAAAGGGTTAAATGCATCTAGTGCAGTCCTGCCTAAAGAGCTGTATCCTGATACAATGTATTAGCTCTACGCGTTTCCACGTGACCTGTTATTATCACGCATCTTCAGGAGCTTATTGTTTGCTAGTGTCAAAACAGTAGAGCCGCACTGTGGTGTGCTATGGCTAATGGCGCTGTAATGGCCGCACGCGGCCGATAGAACGGCGAGTTCATATGGACGAGGCCCCGCCCACCAGGAGGCGTGTCCCGGTACCGTATCCAATCAGAAGTAGGGGCGGGCTCTCTAGCTCCGCCCTCTGACCGGCCGATGCCGAAATTGATTCCAACACTTCCTGACATGAATTGCGTTATACGGCGTTCTATGCATAATTTACTGCAATATAAGTTTGTATAAAAAAGAACCATAAAATCCTATTATCACTTAATCCCATTATATTTCTAATCAATATATATTCGTACAATATCTTATAAATACAATAATATTGAACTATGAATGAAAAAGAAAATTAACATATAAATATAATAAAATATAAAATATTCATATATATATATATACATATATACACACATATATATATATATATATATATATATATACATACATATATACACATACACAAAATTTGTATCCAATAAAAAATAAAAATTTCTATTAAATCATGTCCTATCTAATGGACATCTGTTTTGGGTCAAATTGTAAATTTTTTCTATCTTTTATCATATGATTTAAAATATTTACTTCCATATCCAGCAAGATCCATCTATGAAGTAATAGCACAAAACATTTTCTTTGGGGAAACTTGTTGCGTGACCCCAAAAGTTCTTTAGACAGAGGAGGGAACTGGAGATGGATGACAACCAGATTGAACGGTGCCAGAGGCCTAAGGTGACTAGATGGTATAGGAATGGAGACCTGCAGCCCAGGAGGGGTCATAGTGCTGATAAACAGCCCAACTAGTACCCCTCGTGGGCCGAAGGCGTCCAAACCCTCACAAGAATCCGAATATTTCCAATTCGGCATTGAGTCCAGCCGGAGCCAGGCTGCCGAATTAAAAAATTCTTCTAGATTCAGCCCTAGACATTCGGGCAATATGGTTGCCTCCCCTCCAATTACGTTCTATCTGTTCAAAGGCTGCAAAGGTCAGAGTTGTAGGGTCTTGATTGTGTACCATTTTAAAATGTTTAGATAGTACATGTTTTTCATACCCAATGCACATTCTATGATGTAGATGACGTTTGAACTGTTACATGTGAGAAGAGTCTTTATCTCAACTTCAAAGGCATTTTGTGTAGATTTTACCCGTTGGGTCTTCTTTGTAAAAGACGTATTTCTACAGTTCACACAGCATCCACATCTATAGAACCCACTCCTATTTAACCATTTATTAATGGAACCGGTTTCTCTTGTTAGTTGTTTTATTGATGGTGCTACCTTCAGACCTAGATTAGGGGCCTTCGTGTACACTATCTCCGGTATTGGTGGGATTAATGGACCTATAATTTTGTCTTTTTGTATTAGGTGCCAATGATTTTTGATACTTTGCTCAATTTTCTTATGCTGTGCATTATAGGGCAGTATGATGCGGAATTTGTCATCTTCTTTGGGCTTATCAATCTTCTCTTTGTTAATTTCAAAGAATTTTCTCCTATCCATCAATCTGACCTTTTTTAGAGCATTCTCTACTACTGTCTCAGGGTAGTCTTTTGACAGAAATTTCTCTTTCATATTAAGGGCCTCTTCCTCAAACTCTGACTGATTAGTACAATTCCTCTTAATTCTTCGGAATTGGCCAGTTGGTATATTTAGTAGCCAAGAGGGTAAATGACAGCTTGAGAAGAGAATATAGCTGTTCTTAGCCACCTTCTTCTGAAATGTGGTACACACATAGTGGTCCATCTGAGTGGTGATCCGTAAATCAAGGAATTCAATGGATTCTTGATTAATGTTGTGAGAGAAATTCAGACTATATATATTTGTATTGATTTCTTCTAGGAAGGTGTGGAGGCCGACTACATCTCCCTGCCAAATAAAAATAATATCATCGATGTAGCGCTGCCAGAGCACCAGATCCGACCCCAGCTTGGGTAAGATGGTCTCCTGTTTCCATTGTGCCATAAAGAGGTTGGCATAGCTGGGGGCAAATCTGGTGCCCATGGCAGTGCCCCGTATCTGGAGATAATACTCCCCCTCAAAGAAGAAGTAATTGTGTGTTAATATATGTCTAACACCTTCCACCAAGAAATCAATCTGCTTCTCTTTGAGGCTACCATGATTTCTCAATTGTAGACTCATGCTATTGGTGCCCTGTTCATGCTCAATCACGGTGTAGAGGGATTGGACATCCAAGGTCCCTATCAGCCAGTGTGGCTCCACCTTCAGATTCTCCAAGATCTGGACAATCTGGGTGGTATCTTTCAGATACGCTGGAGTGGTCTTCACTATTGGTTGAATGAGTTGGTCTATATATTGGGACAAATTGGATGTCAAAGACCCTATACCCGAGATTATAGGGCGACCTGGTGGATCAATCATACTTTTGTGAATCTTGGGCAGGCAATAGAACACAGGCAGCCTCTGTTGTGTCCCCAAAATAAAGTCAAATTCCTGCCTAGAAAGTAGTCCATCTTCAAGTCCTCTATTACAATAGTTGTTCAATGTCTTTGAGAAATCTTCTGTAGGATCTTTTCTCAACCGCCTATAAGTTGTAGTGTCTGCGAGTTGTCTCAGGCACTCCATATTATATTTGGTCGTTTCCAGGAGAACAATAGCTCCACCTTTATCGGCGGGACGGATGGTAAGATTTTTTAATTTTTGTAATTCCTTAATCGCTTTGGTCTCCTGTATAGACAGATTGTTCCTCCTCATCTGTTTATCGGGTACCTTTCTCAGGTCTGTCTCTATGTTTTTTCTAAAGGTGGCAATCTCAACACCTATCTCCTGTCTTGGAAACTTTTTTGATTTAGATCTAAGAGACGTGTGTTTGATCTCAGTATCTTCACATTCAGCTGTATTCATTAAGATGGGATTTTTCAGAAAATATTTTTTCAAACAGAGTTTCCTCACGAATTTTTCTATACCCACATAGGTGTCAAATTTATTTAATTTCGCTGTCGGTGCAAATTTGAGGCCCCTATTTAGTAGTCTTATCTGGGAGTCAGTCAAGACCACGGAACTGAGGTTTACTATAGCTTCTGATTCAACTATCTGTGTTTGTTGTAAGGACCTCTTTTTTCTTTGAGATCTTCGTGTCTTTCTCTTAGATCTGGGTTCCGTTGATACCTTTGTGTTCCCTCTCTCAAATGTTTGGGTATATATTGATGTCTGTAATTCTGTGGGGGCCTGATCCTCTGTTGTGGCTCTTGATCTTCTGGCCTGTTCCTCAAATTGTATGTGTGTGTCGGCATTACCTGTCGGTGAATCTGATCTCTGGATAGTGAACGTGATCTGTGTCTGGTTCTCATACTGTGGTGTACTCCTGTCTGTTGGGGTTGGACATATCTGTCGTTGGGAGTCTGTGATCTCTGTCTTATTCTTGTCTTGTGATGGGGTGGAGTCCCGTCTAAAAAATGGTTGTAATTGAATGTCTCAAATCTATTACTCACAGGGATAGTATATCTAGGAGGGTAATCATTTTCATCAGAATGATCCAGGGCTCTAATAACTAAATCTCCTTCCTGTGAGTTGGCCCTATAATTATAATCTTCTGTTGGTTTAGCATTAAATCTATATTTCCTAGTTTTCCTATTGATTATCTCTGACTCCATTTTATCAAGACTTTTGCATAAACGTTCCTGCCACATAGTTAATTCCTCACTGGCTGGTAGTTTATCGACCACAGTTTTAATTTGTTTTATTTTCTCGTTTAACTCTTCCAGAATTTTACATCTCCTTTTAATAATAAGTTGCACCAACATTATGGATTGGGAGAGTAGTAGTGCTTCCCATTCTTTCTTAAATTCCTCATTGCACAAATCTTGTGCAGGGATTTTGGATAACATTAGTCCCTTAGGAATTCTCTTCTCCTCAATGCATAATTTCAGCGACTTGATTTCCCACTGTTGTCTTAGTTGTTTAAGCAACAGTGGTTCAAGTTCTCTAAATATATCTTCTAATGACTTCTCATATCCAATGTTATGTAAGTCATGAGCACTTGAATCATCAAATCTATATGTCTCTACCTTCTGTCGCTTGCTTTCTATGTGAGTCCAGATATCCATTATAGAAGCAGAGGGAGCTCTGACCTTATTGGGTACGCTAATAGTAATTGTAAAATTGTAATACAGGTCGGCTCACCCCTGATTCCAGCTGGCAAGGTGCTCCACCCTGATGTCGTACCCCGATCACCAGAAATAATGCAATAGTAATTGATAGGGTGGGCACTCTAATATCTGGGTCACAGAGTAGGCAATGCAGCAGTTTTTAATTGACAGTAATTTATTTTAATGGCATCAAAACAGAACAGATCAAAGTCTGCTAAAACATGATGTATCTATAAAATTGATAAAATTAATAAAAGTAAATATACTTGATAAAATCTATTGTGGTATGTCCACTGGTAATAATATGATATGGCCTGAATATACTGGCCAAGGATCATATATATAATAACCGTAAATTCAGATTTGTACAGGCTATATTAGCAAGTATATTTATTCTCTGGAACAACAGTCTCCTTTAGCTCCACATAATCAAATAAATATAAAATATGAAAATAAGTGAAAATAAGTGACCAGTGCATAAAATATAGGTGATAAACATACAAATTTTATATTATAATAAGGTGCATTAAACTCAAAGTGTTCAAATAATTATAAAAGCAATGCTGTGCAAACGTGTAAAATATCTGTGGAGATTTATCAGAAAGGTTCCTGAGAATCGGCTTGTTATTCCAGCATATATACTCTATTGTATAATGTGTCAGTCCGGCGGATCTCTGGTTAATAGCGCTATAAAGCGCAGCAGCGATAGTTGGTACAATGTATCAGTCCGGCAAATCTCTAGTTGGTACAATGTATCAGTCCGGCAAATCTCTAGTTGGTGCCGCTATAGAGCGCAGCAGCGATACTTAGTTATTTCAGCAGTGGAGCTATTGAGCGATGTTATATGCACATATAATCAATTGTTTTGTTACTCACATGCGGGCGTTGTGCCACCTGGTATATGTAACCAGGAATGTTCAATACATTAGATCGCACTGCCTCTGTCATATAACAGTCTCAAAGGACTTGCAGCCACTAACTGTAGTGCAGATGACAGATCAGTCTTTAATGTGTATTGCTGATGGTAAATACCTAGGTCACAGCCTTATATCCGCAGCCAGTATTGGCTAAATACAACCACTCAGAGCCAATTGATTAAGCTCCATTCACACACATAAAAGCCAGTATATTTTGGCTCATCCATCCATCACATGCATACTCCAAGGCTGACTAAAGGGTTAAATGCATCTAGTGCAGTCCTGCCTAAAGAGCTGTATCCTGATACAATGTATTAGCTCTACGCGTTTCCACGTGACCTGTTATTATCACGCATCTTCAGGAGCTTATTGTTTGCTAGTGTCAAAACAGTAGAGCCGCACTGTGGTGTGCTATGGCTAATGGCGCTGTAATGGCCGCACGCGGCCGATAGAACGGCGAGTTCATATGGACGAGGCCCCGCCCACCAGGAGGCGTGTCCCGGTACAGTATCCAATCAGAAGTAGGGGCGGGCTCTCTAGCTCCGCCCTCTGACCGGCCGATGCCGAAATTGATTCCAACACTTCCTGACATGAATTGCGTTATACGGCGTTCTATCTGCCGCGTGCGGCCATTACAGCGCCATTAGCCATAGCACACCACAGTGCGGCTCTACTGTTTTGACACTAGCAAACAATAAGCTCCTGAAGATGCGTGATAATAACAGGTCACGTGGAAACGCGTAGAGCTAATACATTGTATCAGGATACAGCTCTTTAGGCAGGACTGCACTAGATGCATTTAACCCTTTAGTCAGCCTTGGAGTATGCATGTGATGGATGGATGAGCCAAAATATACTGGCTTTTATGTGTGTGAATGGAGCTTAATCAATTGGCTCTGAGTGGTTGTATTTAGCCAATACTGGCTGCGGATATAAGGCTGTGACCTAGGTATTTACCATCAGCAATACACATTAAAGACTGATCTGTCATCTGCACTACAGTTAGTGGCTGCAAGTCCTTTGAGACTGTTATATGACAGAGGCAGTGCGATCTAATGTATTGAACATTCCTGGTTACATATACCAGGTGGCACAACCTTATCTGTGTATATACATCCTACAGGATCACCGATGATACACACATAGTGCATCCATTCACACTGACTTTAGTGTCCATTTATCCCCGACCTGCAGATACATAGCTATTCCAGCTAGCAAGTCGGGTCTTTCCCTAATCTTCCTAATGTGCAGAGATATTTGCTCCCCTCTCTGTATACATTTCTAAGATTAGTTGCCTGATGGTCACAGATTGTGACATATGGGTTTCCCCACCCTCTTTTTAAACAGACTTTAAATAAAGCTTTGTTTTTTTTATTTTAAACGTTCATCAGGCTGTGATTATCTAAGTATTATAGCAACGTCTATCAATCCAATTGTTTTTGTGTGTATTGTATTTAACTCGAATTAATTCTAGTCTGGGGAATGGCAGGCTTTTTGTCCCATGACCTGAGTTCTGAATCCTGGCTAGGGGACCCTAGTGAGGTGTTCTCAGAAAAAGAGTTACCCACACAGTCTATTCAGACTAGCATCACTGCTTCTTTTAAGAATTTGAATAGGGTGTACAAAAACCATGTTAAATGTTGGTGGGAAGTACAGACACTTGACACTTATCTGAAAAATAATATAGTGCCAAGGGGCCTGAGAAATACCATTCTTCCGGTCACAAGATTGCGCTCTCCCGAATTTCTCAAAAGGTGGGAACAGGAGTCTATAGCGGGCTCCATTCGTTTGATGAAATTATTGGCTGAGGAAGAGCGCAAACATCTATCTAATAGTGAGGTTGAATTGAAAGAGGCTGTAGCACAGGCTCAGAAATTCAAGGATCACACTGACTTCACAAAGAAGGAATCTCTATTACAGCAGAACATCGAACGCTTTACCTCTCAAGTGAAAGAGAGGAAACATAATCTATTTAATAGAGATATTAGTGACTTTAGGGAGGGCCGTATTTTTGATTTTGGACCTAGACGTCCTGTTGCGGCTGAGGTGGATACAGAAGTATCGTCCTCTGAATGTGACATGGATGCCGAACAGAATAGTGGATCTACAAGAGGACGAGGTAGTTATAGACGAGGAAATCGTAGAGCACGTGGCTCTCAACAAGGAGGTAGATCAGGGAGAGGTTCCCGTGGAGGTTTTTTAGACTTTCCTCCAGTGTCCGACTACCTACTGCACCACAAGAAACTACCTTAGCTCCCCAAGTAGATGAACTACAAGTTGTCAATCTGTCCAAACGTACACTTTCCACCACAGAGATGAGTCTTTTGAAGAAAGGACTCTCGTTTGTACCCCTGCAGAAGTTTAACTTATTCAATTGGGTTAAAGATTTACAGTTGTTTGCACGCAGATTAAAATGGAAAAAGTTTTTTAAAATCCATGACAGGAGAAGATGTCATGAACTGGGTATTGAGGTGGAGGATTTGCAAGACGTTCTGCTATTGGCAGGTCTATCGGAAGAGGGTGACAGAATGATAGGAGATGGTCCATTTACGGAGTTGAGAAATCCATCTAAAATATTTCCCCCGGTTAGTGATACCACCCCTATCGATACTTTTCTGTATGTAGTCACACAGGACCTCCAAAAATTAGAGGATATACCTCTGGGCAGGGATAACCTTACATCAGCTGAAAGACAGGCCTTGGAAGCACTGGAGACGGACACGTCCATTGTTATTAAGCCCTCCGACAAAGGAGGCAACATTGTCGTGATGGAGCAGGGGGATTATCGTTTAATGTGTCTCCGCCTGCTTGAGGATCCCAAAACATACAGGCGTCTTCCAACTAACCCTACCTCCATATTCAGACATGAGCTGGCGAGTTTGTTAAATAGTGCTTTTGGAGATAAACTCATCAGCAAAAATGAATTGGACTATCTTCTTCCTAAATCCCCGGTTGTAGCAACATTTTACAGTCTGCCGAAACTGCACAAAGCAGGATCGGTACTGAAGGGCAGGCCCATTGTCTCGGGCATAGGTGGCCTTACTGCCAACGTAAGCACGTATTTGGACACAATTTTGCGTCCATTCGTGATGTCGTTGCCATCCTATGCCCGAAACACAATGGATGTGCTACAACGCCTGGATGGAATACAGTGTGAGGAAGGTGTCCTCCTCACTAGTTTGGATGTTGAGGCCTTGTACAGCTCTATACACCATGATCTTGGGTGTAGGGCTGTCGAGGCCTTCATCCAACAGAGAGGTGAACAATGTCGCCGGCACAACATCTTCTTGCTACAGCTGCTGGAATTTGTCCTCACCCACAATGTCTTCATCTTCGACCAACGCTTCTACCACCAGCTCAGGGGTGTCGCGATGGGCAGTCCCTGTGCCCCGACTTTTGCCAACTTGTACCTGGGCTGGTGGGAGAAGGAAGTTGTGTTCGGCGACGAGATGGAGCAGCACACATCGAAGGTGCAACTATGGATCAGGTACATCGATGATGTGCTGATCCTGTGGAAGGGGACACAAGAACAATTTGCGGCATTTGTGGCAGCATTAAATGTGAATCAGATGGGTTTATTTTTTACATCTGAGGTACAAGAACAACAGATAGCATTTCTGGACCTGATGATCACCATCGGCACTGACAGAAAGATAACCACAAATCTGTTTAGGAAAAAAACCTCGACTAACAGCCTTCTACACTGGCAGAGTGGTCATCCCCTGGCCCTGAAAAGAGGTATCCCGAAGGGACAATACCTCAGGGCCAGGAGGAACTGTTCAGGCCTAGGTGATTTTAGGGCTGCTGCATCTGACCTTAGAGGCCGATTTATCAATCGGGGATACCCACAATATGCTTTGAAACAAGCGTTCCATCACTCCATGAGTACAGACCGTACCCAATTGCTGGTTCCAAAACCAAGAAACACTGCGGACTCTACGCCCAGAATTGTCGCAACTTTTGATAAGGCCCACAAAAATGTTCGTGACATTTTACAAAATCACTGGTCTATTCTGCAATCTGACCCAGATATTGGGAAGCTTATTCCAGAGTTTCCCTCAATCACGTACCGACGTAGTTCAAATCTACGTGACCACTTGGTGCAGAGTTTATATACACAACCCAAACCTGAGACCTGGTTAAAAAATACCCTCAAAGGTACCTTCCCCTGTGGCTCGTGTATCATCTGCAGGAATATCCTGAGAGGAGAATTCTTTACCAGCCACATAACAAATAAAAGGTACAAGATACGGGCGTTTATCAGGTGTACTTCTGCGGGTGTTGTATATTTAATCAGTTGCCAATGTGGGTCACAATACGTCGGCAAAACAAGACGTGAGTTGAGACGCAGATTCGGCGAACATATGTCGGACATCCGTAACAAACGGGACACATCAGTGGCACGTCATGTTTGTGAAATGCATGACGGTGACCCTGATGTGTTAAAAGTACAAGGGATTGAATTAGTAAAGATGTCAATCCGTGGAGGGGATATTGATATACCCCTATTACGAAAAGAAGCGATGTGGACATACAAGTTGCAGACAGTTCAACCATTAGGGCTCAATGAGTCCATATCTTTCGCCAGTTTCATCTAATACAGTAGCCCCATTATACATGGGATGGTCTATATTAGAGCTGGACGTCTGATATTGGAGCACGTCTGATTTTGGAGTCGCATATACTGTACCTATATGCTGTCCTTTATATTTAAACCTTGGAGTTGATCTGCACACATGTATATGCTGCCCTTTGAAATTTAATAATAACAAAAGGAAGAAAAAAATCTTTAATAAATATAACATAACATGATGTAAGTTGCATCTTGTTTTTTCCATTTTTGGTATAATAGGGTCTGTATATGTACATATCGATGTGCATCTATACAATCTGGATGTATAGTATATGTGCATGTCCAACCTGAGCTGCGTGCAACAGTGATGCTTCTTTTGAATCTATCAGTGTTGTAATTCACCCCTCCCCTTTGATGTCACACGACATGGGTGTGAGCGGTACCTGTCTTTTTTCTGGTTATGAATCATGAGGGCACCCCTTGTGTGGATTTGCTCCGGTCTGGAATGACAGTATATGGGCCGCGAATTTCACTCCCCCTGTCACTGCGTATAACGCAATTCATGTCAGGAAGTGTTGGAATCAATTTCGGCTTCGGCCGGTCAGAGGGCGGAGCTAGAGAGCCCGCCCCTACTTCTGATTGGATACGGTACCGGGACACGCCTCCTGGTGGGCGGGGCCCCGTCCATATGAACTCGGCGTTCTATCGGCCGCGTGCGGCCATTACAGCGCCATTAGCCATAGCACACCACAGTGCGGCTCTACTGTTTTGACACTAGCAAACAATAAGCTCCTGAAGATGCGTGATAATAACAGGTCACGTGGAAACGCGTAGAGCTAATACATTGTATCAGGATACAGCTCTTTAGGCAGGACTGCACTAGATGCATTTAACCCTTTAGTCAGCCTTGGAGTATGCATGTGATGGATGGATGAGCCAAAATATACTGGCTTTTATGTGTGTGAATGGAGCTTAATCAATTGGCTCTGAGTGGTTGTATTTAGCCAATACTGGCTGCGGATATAAGGCTGTGACCTAGGTATTTACCATCAGCAATACACATTAAAGACTGATCTGTCATCTGCACTACAGTTAGTGGCTGCAAGTCCTTTGAGACTGTTATATGACAGAGGCAGTGCGATCTAATGTATTGAACATTCCTGGTTACATATACCAGGTGGCACAACCTTATCTGTGTATATACATCCTACAGGATCACCGATGATACACACATAGTGCATCCATTCACACTGACTTTAGTGTCCATTTACCCCGACCTGCAGATACATAGCTATTCCAGCTAGCAAGTCGGGTCTTTCCCTAATCTTCCTAATGTGCAGAGATATTTGCTCCCCTCTCTGTATACATTTCTAAGATTAGTTGCCTGATGGTCACAGATTGTGACATATGGGTTTCCCCACCCTCTTTTTAAACAGACTTTAAATAAAGCTTTGTTTTTTTTATTTTAAACGTTCATCAGGCTGTGATTATCTATGTTCAGGTGTTATACAGTCGAGGACTGAGGATATGCGATCATCTACCATTGAGATTTTTGCATAGGCCAGGTGACCTGAAATTAGTCCGGCGCACAGGGACGGTACTATGGTTTGCTGTAGAGAGAGGAGTGGGCTTTTTCCAAGACAGCCATTCAGGGGCAGAAATATTTGTGGGCCGCCGGTCTGTCAAGGGCTACTATCACAACTTGTACGCAGGGGATCAGGTGGAGTATACCCCCATGCGCTCCATCCAAGGCCTGTTTACTGCCGGTGTAACTTTATTTGCCAAACCATTATCCCCTGCCTTAACCCTAGAGACCTGGCAGGAGGACCCAGACTCTGCAGGGAGAGTCCACTGTTTACAGGAGACCCAAGATGGCAGGTTGTGGTTCAAAGAACAACTCCAGCCAGAACCTAAACCCCTCATCCATGACCTGGACGCACCACCAACACTACGGGTGGGCCAGATTAACAATTTGGTTCTGACTTTTAATCCCAGGGTGCAACCTTATGTCCTACCATGGAAGCTGCCCCAGGCACCCTAAGTTTGCCTACCAGAACCCCTTCAGCCGGAGGTATTAACCACCTCTGCACCAGATAGGGATCCCGGTTTACAGCATGTCACAGCTTCATTCACCAGGTGCCGCAATGTGAACTCATGCATTATTGTGAAATTGCACTTAACTTTGCACTTAACCAGATATGTAGCAACTTACTCCAGTGTGCCTTACTTTACAGCTCTTGTTCTCTCCCCCCTTTATACGGACTGCCTATCTGGACGCTTAATACTAATGGCCTACACCCGGTGTTATATACACATAGGTACCTAGCATAGGACTAAGTCCTGGCAGGTCTAGTAACTACATGGGTAACCCCCTCTGCTTCGGGAATGGTTAGAGGAGTTTTTGACCCCTCCTTCCCGCTTGTTATGTGTTCAGGATTGCTCCCTTCCTGAGGTGTCTTCCAGGAGTTCCATGGGATTACTATACCCTCCTCCTGTGACTGCCAGAAGTGCATGGAGACACTAATACCTTCCCTTCTGTGCCTTTGCCTAAGGTATAGCGCCTCAAGCCTTAGTGCCATTTTAGCTACCCATAGTCACCATAGTGATCGTGCTATAAGCCTTATATTTTGACTTTGGTGCAGGTGTTAGAGTGAGTGTAGCCCACCCCCTGCTAGGGGTAGGGTGTGCATGTTAGGAGCTCCCTGAGATAGAGAGGAAAGCCAGGATCTTGTATTGGCTGAGACATTGATCCCCATCCCCAGCCTGAGCCCTGCAGCCTCGGCTGGATGACAAGCAAGCAGACAACTCCAGTTCCAGGACAACAGCATTCCTTGAGAAGATAACTGTGAGTAAAGTCCAGAGACCCAGGAGAAGCCATATTCCTCCTCAGCTAGCCAGTGCCCATACAGCAGAAGATAGAGAGCGCAGAAATCAAATTCCTGCCACAGTATAGAGCTAACAAAGCAGACGTCCTTTCCTGAAAGCTCTTGTCACGGATGGTGTTGCAGAAAACAAGAAGTAACAAATAAAGATCCGACAGACTTGATCCCAAACTAAGGAACAAAAGGGTGAGCCCTATTAAAGCCCTATAGCTCTCCCTGACTGCTCAGCCCATGCAAAGATCTCTGTGATAGAAAGTTGCATGTCCACGTACCTAGACTGAGTGACACCTGAAAAACCCTATAATAGTGAGGGGACACGACCACCGACTCTCACTCTGCACTTAATACGGAGGAAGTCAGGGTCACCTACAATCAAGCCAACCGGAAAACCTTCAATTTCCGCATCAACCTTGCCAATTGTAACAGATGGAACGTTTTTAGAGGACTTTTTTCTTTTTGTTTCTTTATTACTCTAAAAAAACTCCCTGAATCTCCTAGAGGGACAAACATTTGCCAAATGATTTATACCTCCACATCAGATACAAACCCTCCTCTAAGAGCTGAATCCTCTGTTGTTAGAGGCAAGCAAACCCAGCTGCATGGTTTCCTGCTCAGAGGGGATTGAGAGAGTAATAATAAAACATCACAAGAACATAAAATAAACAACACACATAACTTTTGTTTTATGACACAAGGGTGGCCCTCACTGGCAGATGGTAGAAGACCAGGAGGATGACTCCAGCTTACCACAAGGCTCGAGTACCCCTCAGCTTCAGGTCTCAACTGAGGCTAAATAGCCCATGTAGCCACACCCACACACAGACACACCCAGTGTTCACACACTAAGAAGGGAGTTAACCCTTCCTACACCAGGCAAGGAACGGAAACCACTTAAAGGGAAATACACACATAAACATCACACTCCACCCATTACCACCGGCAACGGCATGCGTGGCAACCATGTCCTGGAAATCAGGCAGAAGGCCGAGACACTGCCACCACATGCACACAAACAACACGTTGCCGCAAACAACCGCAAGTGAAGGGAAAATGTTACAGTGCACACCATAGGTCGTGACAGCTCCAGGTTGATATAGCAGAAGATAAATTCCTGCCAATCATTGCCAATACCTGCTGGGACCTAAGACAAAAGCTGTATCTTGCTTGGATGAACGTTATCCAAAGTAAAGCAAAGTTTGAACTTCACTAAAGGTCTGGATCTCAATTTCTGCTGCAAATTCCTCTATTACTCTTATTATCACTACACTCAATTTATTGCAAGTGAGCCAGGATCCAGGAGTCCAGCCGTACCCAGGTAGGAAACACCGTTGACACCATTATTACCACCATACAGAGACATTACACTACTCTGGCATTCCTAACCTGGGGCGTGAGTTATACCATCCTTGGAGGGCCCTGTGACAGTACCCTGCGCACGCTACAATTGGCGTCACAAACAAAACTATAGACTATCATACCCATATCTTGACCCACTGCATAATTTGGTTTTAGCGTAACCATTACCACCTATCCGGTTGTATTGCATAACGGACAAGGATAGTAATGTTCTGCCAGGGGCCAGTTGTTCCGTTCCGCAAAAAACGGAATGCACATGGACGTCATCCGTATTTTTTGCGGATCCGTTTTTGTGGACCACAAAATACTGAAAAAGCCATATGGTCGTGTGCAAGAGGCCTTAAAAGCAGAGAATTTTCTGTAAATTTAGGATTTGTTTTATAAATTAAGGTGATTTATATTGACTCAAATTTACCACTATCATGAAGTACAATGTGTCACGAGAAAACAATCTCAGAATAACCTGGATAAGTAAAAGTTTTCCAAAGTTATTAATACATAAAGTGACACGTCAGATTAGCAAAAATCGGCCTGGTCCTTAAGGTAAAAAAAAATGGCAATGTCCTTAAACGGTTAAAGAGAATCTGGCATCATAAACCCAAAAATCTACTGTAATATGTGGATAGATGAAAACACACAGATTCCGTATATTTTTTTGTTATCTTTCAACCCCTGCCCGGTATGTGCCCTGTATGCTGATTATGTCACTTAGGGGCGGACATGCCATGTGTCCAACCAGTGCAGGTGCACAAGGGCATAGTAGGAAAGGGGCCTCACTTCCACCATAAAATCATCTTACTACTGTATGTAAAGCCTGTATTACATAGGCCGATTCAGAAAGCGATTGTTGGGAGGGAAGCGTTCCATCCCGGTAATCGCCTGCTCGCTAGTGGAGGAGAACGCTGCTATTACATGCAGCAATCTCCTCCGCAGCATGGACAGGAGTGATCGCTATGCCATCGCTCATCCCCTTACTGTCTAGTGGTTTGCCGCCGGCAGATTGCTATTAGACAGCACGATCTGCCGCCGGCAAGAGCTGATTTTTAATATGCTCGAAAATTAGAATTGCCCTATGAACGAGTTTACATCCTGGAACCCGAGCAGAGCAGCGGAGGTGAGAGAGCGCAGGAGCTGGGAGTCAGCGTCGGGAAGCAGGTAAATATGCCTCCCATCGCAGGTCAGCCCCCAAATGTGTACAACCTCTTTAACCATGCTTTACAAGATGACAGAATATATTGTACTCATCAATGTTATACCAGTCAGCTACACTCTTGTATATTCCAATATTTTGTCATAATGTAACATATCTCTTTTAACCACTTCACATCCGGGCCATTTGCCCCTTCCTGACCAGGCCTAATTTTGCAAATCTGACATATGTAACTTTATGTGGTAATAGCTTTGGAACACTTTTACTTATCCAAGCCATTCAGAGATTGATTTCTCGTGACACATTGTACTTCATGACAGTCATAAATTTGAGTCAATATATTTCACCTTTATTTATGAAAAAATCACAAATTTACCAAATATTTTGAAAAATTTGCAATTTTCCAAATTTTTATTTCTCTGCTTTTAAAACAGAAAGTGATTTCTCATAAAATATTTATTACTTAACATTCCCTATATGTATCCTTTATGTTGGCATCACTTTGTAAATGCCATTTTATTTTTTTAGGACGTTAGAAGGCTTGGAATTTTAGAAGCAATTTTTAAAATTTTTAAGAAAATTGCCAAAACCCACTTTCTAAGGACTAGTTCAGGTCTTAAGTCACTTTGTGGGACTTACATAGTGGATACCCCCCATAAATGACCCCATTGTAGAAACTACACCCCTAAAGTTACCTAAAACTGATTTTACAAACTTTGTTAACCCTTTAGGTGTTCAAAAAGAATTATAGGAAAATTGAGATTATATTTTTAAATTTCACTTTTTTGACAGATTTCCCATTTTAATCCATTTTTTTTCTTTAACACATCGAGGGTTAACAGCCAAACAAAACTCAATATTTATTACCTTGATTCTGCGGTTTACAGAAACACCCCACATGTGGTCGTAAACTGATGTAAGGGCACACGGCAGGGCGCAGAAGAAAAGGAGCGCCATATGGTTTTTGGAAGGCAGATTTTGCTGAACTGGTTTTTAGATGCCATGTCCCATTTAAATCCCCCCTGATGCACCCTTACAGTACAAACTCCCAAAAAGTGACCACATTTTGGAAACTAGGGGATAAGGTGCCTGTCATGGGGTAGAGTCGCGGGTATAAAGATAGAGCAGAGGTGCACCCCCTGAGCTGCCACCCGGTCCCCTGTCCCTGCCTACTTGCACCACCAGCCCTAGGTGATGGGGCGCAACTGGGCGACAGTCCCTGACCTGAGTAAGTGCAAGCAGAGAGATAGAGACAGCAGGGAAGCGGACAGCCAATGAGAGTTATCACTAGAGCGGACAGAGAGGTGGAACAAGCAAGGTACCACCAAAAACGGAAGGGCGAGGCGGGTCAACTAGCCGGGGTCAGTCCAGGAGGTCACGTCAGTACAACAGAAGAGGCAAAGACAAAATCCAAAAGCAAGCCGAGGTCAAAATCCGAGAGGTAGCGTTAAGGTTCAGGGAGGAGGCAGAAGAGGTGTGAGGAAGCAGATCAAGGGTGAAATCCAAAGGTAAGCTAAATAACAATAATAATACACAGCCTAAGGGACCAAAATCACAGGCAACCTGTAGCCAGCAGGTTGCCTGCATTTATAGTGGGGAGACAAACAAGTCGAGCACCGAGTGATCAGCTCGGCGCTCAAGGCAGACCTAGGAGCAGGGAGCCTCCCAGCTAGCAAAAGCCGCCCTGGGAACGAGGCTGAACACAGATCCTCGCTCCCGAAGCTAAGCAGCAGGTCTGCGGCTGATAAGAGACCGAGTGTGCCTTCGGCGCCCCGTTACAGTGCCAGTTTTATTGGTACTATTTTGGGGTACATATGATTTTTTATTGCTCTATATTAAGTTTTTTGTGAGGCAAGGTAACAAAAAAAGGCTGTTTTGGCTCTGTTTTTCTTTTTTACAACATTCATCTGACAGGATAGATCATGTGCTATTTTTATAGAGAAGGTTGTTATGGACGCAATGATATCAAATATGTTTACTTTCTTTGTTTGTTTCAGTTTTACATAATAAAGTATTTAAAAAAATATAAATGTTTTTGTGTCTCCATATTCTGAACGCAATTTTTTTTTTATGCTGATCGTCTTGTGCAGGAAGAGTTGATGTTTTTATTGGTACTAATTTTGGGTACATATGATTTTTTGATCATTCATTATAACACTTTATGGGGCCAGGTGACCAAAAAATTGGTTGTTTTAGCAGTTTTTATTTATTTATTTTTATAGCGTTCACCTGATGTGTCATGTGTCGGTTTTATAGAGCAGATTGTTACGGATGTGGCGATACCTAATATGTATACTTTTTCTTATTTATTTAGGTTTTACACAATAGCATTTTTTAAACAAAAAAAATGATGTTTTATTGTCTTCATAGTCTGAGAGCCATAGTTTTTATATTTTTTGACCGATTGTCTTAGTTAGGGTCTATTTACACGTCCGCAATTTCGTTCAGCATTTTGCAGAACGGAATTGTGGACCCATTCATTTCTATGGGGCAGTACGATGTGCTGCCCGGATCCGGAATTGCGGACCGGATCCGGAATTCTGTTCCCCCAAAAAATAGAACATGTCCTATTCTTGTCCGCAATTGTGGACAAGAGTAGGCATTTTCTATTAAGTGCCGGCGATGTGCGGACCGCACATCACCGATGTCCGTGTTTTGCGGATCCGTGAATCCGCAAAACACACACGGTCGTGTGAATGGACCCTTATGGTCAAATTTTTTGCAGGATGAGATGACAGTTTGATTAGTACTATGTTGGGGGCATACACCTTTTTGATCGCTTGGTGTTGCACTTTATGTGATGTTAGGTACAAAAAATAGCTTTTTTGGCACGGTTTTTTTTCGGTGTTCATCTGAGGGGTTAGGTCATGTGATATTTTTATAGAGCTGGTTGTTACGGATGCGGCGATACCTAATATGTATACTTTTTTATTTCACTTTAACACAATAACATTTTTGAAACAAAAAAATGATGTTTTAATGTGTCCATGTTCTGAGAGCTATATTTTTTTTTATTTTTTGAGTGATTTTCTTATATAGGGACTAATTTTTTGCGGGATGTGACGGTTTTATTGGTACCATTTCGTGGGACGGCCTTTTTGATCACCTTGGAGTTGCACTTTTTGTGATGTATTTTTTATTTTACACTTTGCGTTCCCCATAAGGTCATACAAGACTTCGGTGGGACATTTAACTTCACATTTTTTATTTATTTTTTCACTATTGATTTCTCCTGTAACTGGGGCTGACAATGCTATACAAGGCTATAAAACGCTGCACAGCCTCAGTGCAGGGCTGATCAAGGTCTGAGACATTGTGTATACAGCGATCTAGAAGGCAGGGACACCTGGGAACTGTCCCTGCCTTCTCTCTGGGTTGCCCTGCTGTCACTGACAGCAGGCAACCTGATCTGCAGATGCACGATTAGCGTGTAGCTGCCATCTCTGAATGGACGTTCAGAAATGTCCATTCATAGATAGAGATCCACCTCCCAGACGTTTATAGTCAACGGGCGGACGGGAGGTGGTTAAAATACTGTACTTGTCATGTAGCTTCATTAGCAGACTGTAGATAATATAGTATCATGACCTGCAGTCCTATGTAAAACCTCAGTCATCATTGTCTGCACAGATAATGTAATTGTTACCTGCAGTCCTGTTACACCACAGATAACGCTGGGACTACAGGGGCAAGGTGCCAGTACCTGAGGGCTACAAAAAAGGAAAAGGAGGCCCAGAGCCGGCAACAGTGTGAATACTGTCTCAGGGCAGCCTGGGCAGGCTTCATAGTCTTGGAGCCATAAACCATTCATTGGGGCAGCCGCAGACTAGTACCTCCTGTCCTGTAGAGCAGTTTCTGTCCATAGATGTGATTTTAGTGAGTGGAGAGGAGAAGAGGTAGAGGCGCAGCACCAGTATAGACTGACTCACTGCAGCAGGCAGCTCCGGTGCTCCGCTCCCACCGTCTGAAACCTCTTTGTTGTGATGTCATGCGAGACATGTTCAGAAGACTGTGCCCGCCCAGGTGCCTCCTCCATGCTTGGCACCCGGGGCACATAAACCCATTTGCAACTGCCCCCACCACCTTCTCCCCACCCCCGCTATTCCCCTGGGTACATCATTCTGTGAACCATGTTTGATATGTATATTCTGTAAAGAATGTCATTATATGTATTATTTGTGATATTTAAAAAAAAAAGTTTTTTGTGAACATACTTATTTACTCCTTCTAGCAACTCATGTTTCAGAGAATTGTTTGTATATGATGATTTCATAATTACATTTTCCACCAATGCAATGGCTTATTTGTTTTGGAGCCTAATTTGCATATTCATATGATGATGTCACAATTAAATTTTCCACCAATCCAATAGCTTTTGTGTTCCAGAGCCATATTTGCATATTCGGGTGATGTCATAATTACATTTTCCACCAATCCAATTGCTTGTTTCAGAGCCTCATTTGCATATTCTGATGATGTCATAAAGACATTGTCTCTTAACCGGCGCCTGATGCTGTAACCGGTGCAGTGCTGTTGTCTTCTCAGTGGGACATAGTTCTGCTCTCTTGCGTCCTTAGTGATTATTTGCTACAGGAAGCGATTTTACTAAAGATGTCTGGTTCTATCCAGACCATGTGGCTTCTACTGCTCGTAACATCTGTCTTCATCGGACTGTCTCTCTGTTGCATACCATGCGACTCCAGAGGGAAAATGGCTATGGAAGAATTCAACACCTTCATCAAAAGCCAAGTCGATGACATTGACTCAATAGAAGCTTATGTCAACATCAAGCGGTTTGCCAAAGTCACAGAGAAAAAAGTCTTGGACTACCTTGAGGATGAAGTCGGCATACTGGGTACTTATAATATTACTATTATCTCTATTTTATATAATCTATAGATAGATAATTATTGTACCATTATTTTCCTTCCAGATAAATATGCTATATCCGAAATTGCGTCTGAATATAAAAAATCTGTGGACGTCATCCAGGATATAGGTTTTAAGGGTAAGTACAATATTTTATACGTAGGTGGAAATTCTACTTCTCTTATTGATAGAAATTAGTGTGTTGGGGGCTCAGACTGATAGATGAGGGGATCGGACTCTCATTCTTCTCCTCTTTATATATCTTAGAGGTCCAGCTTCTTCACATCATTGGACTCCATTTCCAGCGACTCAAAGAAAAGCTCAAGGTTATCGTCCAGGACTCAAACCAACGTAAGTGGAATCTTCTTCTGTCCACCATTGTACTTATCTTCTACGCGTCTGGTAGGTTGTCAGAGAGGATGTTTTCAGCTTGTTTTCCTTTCCCTACAGCCTAGTGACAGGAGGGAGCGATTGGAATAAAATGTTCTATACTGGGAATTGCTATGCGTGCAGTTTTCTTTTGTATTATTGCAGTGTTATAGATAGAGCCCTCATATACAGGGGATTTATTTTCTCTATTGTTTTCTAATAGTAATTCTGCTTTTCTTCATTTCTCACTTTTAGGGAGGTGTCCAAATAAACAAGGTGAGTTCTTCTAGATATAACACGTGCTATAATATGACATATAAATGCATTACACACACAGGCCTCGTGTAGTAATAGTAATGTAGACCCAAACTAGAGATCCCCACAGCCACCAATCAGATCACTGCTGTTATCTCCTACCCTGTACTGGACATATGAAAGCCGGCACCTGATTGGCTGCCAGGGATGTTTGCACTAGGAGCTGCTGCGCTCTATAGAGGCCCGGAACGTTCTGGGGCGGCTCAGAGATTTCTGTCAATGGAAATCTAGAAAACAAAGTGACGAACACAGAGGCACTGACATCATGTAATAATAAGGAGACCCAGAGACGAGAGGTTTCTGAGTCTGACAACGAGGACGGTCAGTAATGTCTTCTTTCTTCTCCATTCCTCAGGTGCAGACAGCTGTGGTAAGTACATTTTATACCAGATTCAGCTTCTTGTCATTATTATTCTCTATAAGATTGGAAGGTTATAACACAAGTGCATTTCCCCAGGATTAATGGTGCAAACCTACACCAACTGTAAGACCTGCTCCGAGGAGAAGGTTGTCTGCGCCGGGGGCCCTCCAAAAAATCAAGGTACAGTATAAGATTTCTATCATAGGCCAGAGGAACTAGAATTACACTATATAATGCATGCCAATGGACCTTTCCCACCAGTGTGTGTAAACTATGTGTAAACTGTAGGTACTGTGCTTACTATACAGAGGTAAGCAGCATTACATAGGCGCTTTACACAGCACTCGCTGACTAATGTATGATGTCTCCTCTTTTCACAGACTACTTGGAGAGATGCAGCTGCCTGTGCACCTCCAACAGATGTTTTGGTAAAGTAGAAGTTTCTATTCTTACATCTACATTCATATAGTACATTAGTAAATATATAGGACCCCAAATCCTCACCGTACACTAAATATACCAGTCACTGGTATACACCAGACTTCCCAAAGCAGGAGGATATTTACATTAATATGATTCAGTCCATAAGCAGGCTAGAAGGGTGATTTGTGGCAGCCTGTACAGTATACTGTCCATGTGCAGGTGACAGAGGGGTGATAGATACCAGCACATGATTATCATATTTATTCTAATATTATAAGTGTCTTTAATGCTCGGCTCACATTTCATTTCTTTCTTCTTTTCTCAGATCTGAAAACTGGACGGTCCTGCTCTCCATGTAAAGATCACAAGTCTCACCTGGCAGAGACTGTAAACTGTGGAGGTGAGGAGATGGCAGAATATAACCAGTTACTATCAGTCTCCTCTATGATGCCCATATTTCCTATTAGGTCTTATAGAAGGAGACGTGTTATTGAGACAACCCCTAAATGTAATCACAATGGGGGATAATGTGACCATACCCAGCAGAGAACAACAATATACCAGAGGCCGTGAGCAAAAGTGTAGTTGCGGGTGCAAATGCTGACCCCTAGTATAAAACAACTACTGACTATTGCTCACAACCTCTGTCCGGGGATGCTGTGAGGTGTCAATGGACGGTGCAGTACTACTAATAAAGATGGCATATAACAATGAACTGCAAACCTCTCGTCCCACCCTGATCCAGCTACCAAGTTACCTACCCATGTTGCTGCTGTAGAATGGTAACACGACTCCCCCACTGTTTCAACCTCGACACGTGTTTCGCCACGTAGGCTTCGTCAGGAGGTATATGATATACCTCCTGACGAAGCCTACGTGGCGAAACACGTGTCGAGGTTGAAACAGTGGGGGAGTCGTGTTACCATTCTACAGCAGCAACATGGGTAGGTAACTTGGTAGCTGGATCAGGGTGGGACGAGAGGTTTGCAGTTCATTGTTATATGCCATCTTTACCCCTAAATGTAGGACAGAATATCTACACAATTACTTCTATAATATCTTCTTTCATTTTCCTGTTCTTCTAGAGATAAATATAAAAATCCCAGAATATGAAGAACTAATTCTGGACTGTACTTTTGAATGGTACGCGAGGCTGGAGGAAACCTATAACAACGTGTTCACCCTGGTAAGTACAATGCAGATTTCCAAGAAAATAAGGGTAAAATTGGGAGATTGTTCAGTTTGAGTTATATGACCATAATGTTAAGGCAGCGCTTCTCAAACTTATTCCTTTCATTACTCAAAAACCACTTAGCAGAAAGTCCTTTCACCCAATATCATCACCCGGCTGCTCAATATGGTCTAAAATCAGACTTTCTGTCATGTCAGCAAATTATCATCAGTAATTCTATAGATCTTTTGTCTTAATTATATGACTATGATAAATTACAAATATTATATTATAAATAGTTGTGATATCTGAGGCTCTAATAATTCTCCATATTTTTTCTATAGCATCGTGAACACAATCCCAAAATCACCCGGGAGCCCTATCTAGTGATCAAGGGCGTACAGATGGGGGACTCCGGACGGTACACGTGTACCACCATCCTGGACTCTGAGGTGCCAGTGAGTAAGATCACCTATAACGTGGCAGGTAAGGACATATCATTACTGGCACTATGCTGGGTGGTAATTCTTAGATACACGGGATTCATAACTACTTGTGGGTGATAATTAGTGAGAAAGGATCTAGTTCTGAAAATCTGAATTGTCACCTATAATGTGGGGTTATTTTACATTAGTATTTGTAAGGAAAAAAACTATAATGGAAATATTTGAGCCATTTCTGTATTTTGGAGCCACTCTTGGTTTTGACAGTGCTTCTGGGCCTCCATGATGCAGACGATTCTGATATTCTGACATATATTCCATGTTATTTCATGTATAAGATACACTACAATGTCATTATCGTTCTCTTCATGGAATTAACTATTACTTTAATTGTTTTCTTCATTTAGTTATCAGCGGATCGGAACAGGCGACAAAAACATACCATCCTCGCCCTACACTTCCTGATGTGCTTGACATCACAGCGCCTGAGCCGCCACTTCTAGAGGAGCTACGGGACAACAATGCTTCCCTCATAGCAATATCTGTGGCCGGCTCCGTCACCATCATGCTGATCGCTGGCATATGGTAGGTAGCATTTATAAGATACTCTGTGGAACAGGCGTATTATTTCAGATACATATTACACATTACACAGTGTAAACTTAGTCCAGGCCGTCACTAGATGCTCCAGATTTATCATAATACTGAACGCTTCATGATAAATTTGGCGCATATTACAAGGCCAGACATGTTATAATGTCAGTGGACTGATAAGCAGCTAATGTAAGAAAAAACATTGGAGGATCTGTGCACACATTTCCCTCAGAGCTGACATGTAAGTAGCAAATATCAAATAACTGATAGATTTACTTTTTTCAGCATCTGCATGTTCTGGAGGAAAATGAAATCTAGAGAGCCTCTGGAAAAAGAGCCAGTGTGAAGGCGAACCGCCAAGCACCATCCTGTACTGCCGCCTGCCAGGAAAAAAAAAAACTGAAAATTTTAACCCTTCCCCAAAAACAAAAAACTTAAAAAAAACTTCCCTTCCCCATTTCTCCCTTCCCTTTCTCTCCCTTATCCCCTCCATAAAAAAATAAAAAAATAAAAAATGTTTCCCAAAAAATAAAAAATGATCTTCCCTTCCCCTTTTCTTCCCCCCCCCTTTATCCCTAAAAAATAAAAATATACAAAAAATCTTGACTGCAGCATTTCATTTCCCATTCCTTACCTGCCTATATATCAGATAAGAACTACAGAGACTATATCGGAGAAAGACCAGGAAGATGGAGTCTCTTCTTGTTATTCTTGTCACCAGAGCCAGTTTCAAGATCTATAGTCATATAACTTATGGTTTGACTGAGCGGAAACATGTCTTTATTAGAAAACCTCTCTAAGGGCTCATGGACATGAACGTATTTTTTGTCGGTTCCTTTTTTTTTGTGGCCCTAATGCAGAACCATTCACTTCAATGGGCCTGCACAAAAAAAAACTAAATACTCTGTGTGCATTCAGTATCTAAATGTCCGCAAGTCCATTCCGCAAGGACAGGCATTGTTACAATGGATTCTCAAAAAATACGGATGTCACACGGATGTCACACAGGTGTCATCCGTTTTATTTGCGCATCCATGTTTTGCAGATCACAATATACATACGATCGTGTGCATGAGCCCTAAATCTAGATGACTAATTTCAAGCTCCTGGGCTCCAATGTAAAATATTTAACAGGTCTTGAACTATCATGTGTGGTGTACAGCACTGCTCTACTCATATGTGGACCTTTTGGACCCTTTCAGATTAAAGGGCCTAGGGTGTGACCTTGCTGGAGGAAAAGGTGTAGCTCCCATTGTCTAACCATTCAGATTGGCTGACACCACCATGTACGAACCATGCACAGCTCCTGGGCCCATTACGTACCCTCTCTTCCAAGTTCTTTGGCATGGGTTTTTATAAACAATGCTGTGTGACGGGCACTACTTACTTGGTGGTTACTTTGGGCCAGGGGTTTGCTATCTCTCCATTTTTCACTCTTGCTCTGTCCTATCCTTCTGGTACTGCCATCTTCTCCTTCCCTCCTCCTACTTCTGGAGGACTAGAGATCCTCTTTGGCAGCTGCTTCATCCTCCAACTGCTTGCTAATTCAAATGGCAGCAAAGGGGCAGAAAAATCAAATATTGTTTGAGCAGGAGGAGCCCGCTGCACTTGGGGAATAGGTGTCCTTCCATTCAGTACATTCTAGGGACCTGCATGAGAAAGATAAGTAGAAGGGAGGATATCACTGAGCGCTGGGTTGCCTGGCATCCCCTGCAAGGCATAGAATAAAACAGTGGTGGGCTGGATACAGCAGGGGCAGGCTGGAAAGTCCACTAGCAGCAGTCAGGCCTTTAATAAATAGTCTGTAATGGCAGAAATGGTCATACTGTATACATTTCTTCTAGTACCAGTCATATCATGTTTACTGACAATTCTCATGTATATACAGCTATAGCACCTGTCATATCACCATACTTACCCATCCATTTATGGCCTGGGTCAGCCTAATTTGCCAGGACTTCAGGGACAGTCCAGTCAAATTTTAGGACGGTTGGCAACTATGTATCATGCATCGCTACAGTTATAGTCATAGTATCAGTCATATCCCATATTTACAGGTTAATGGCTGTGTACACTTTTGGAAGTATTTTTTTGTATTATTGTATTGTGCTCATTTTGAGCTAAAAATCATTTTTTCAATTAGTCTTTAATAAAAATAATGAGCCGTTTTCCCTGCACAGCTTGAGTTCTACTACCAGCAGGATCTTTACTTACTCTCTGCTCTGTCAGGCAGGGAGCTGACGTTACGCTGCTTGCCCCGCACGCCTGCTAGTGAGGTGAGGACGGTTGCGGCGCACATGATAGTTTTGGAAGGGAACTTGGTGTGGCAGGCGCAGCACTATGAAGTGCCTTTTGCGCTGTGGCATTAGAAGAATTTTGGTATCTCTGACTTTTAGTTAACCAGACTGTCTATTACTCTGTAATTCCTCTAGCGCCGTTCTATGGAATTAGTAGGTTTAAAGAGCACACCAAATGCTTGAAATAACTTCTTTATTAACTTAAACTTTTCTTCATATAACACTGCCGCCTCCGCAGAAGATAATCCATATACTTTGTACATAACACATGTTGAAAAGATATCACAAAATGGCGATATAATTAAGATGGTGGTTCAACTGTTCAATCTTGTCATTCAACATAAAATGGTGGATATATTTCTCCCTAGAGTATCTGTACTCTCACTTTAATTTATTTAATCACTTTAAGATCTCTCTGAGAGGTATATCTGAGGTCTAACTAATAGATCTGCTTGCTTAACTTGGTTTGCAGTATGCAATTGCTTATGATCTGGTATGAGCAGTTCACAGTTTGTATGCAATTTGTATGGAATCTGGTTTGTATGCTTGCAATTTGTATTTGCAATTGACTTGTATGGTTGCAATTTGAATTTGCAATTGTATGGTTGCAATTGGTGGAACTGTAAGTAAACACATATATAACTGGTTCAGTATACAGTTCTAATCACAATATTAACAGTAGGAACATTATATCATTATTTTAAATACCTTTTTTGGCCTCTTGTTCCCATAAAACTGGACTCTGACTGAAACTGTGTGTCTGTTCAGATCCTCTCTCTGGTGAGTAATGATTCCAGCAGCTCCTGCTAGGGGAATTCCCAGACAGGCTGTCTGTGAGACTGGCTGTGATTGGTGAAAACTCTTGCTGTATGAGAAGCTGGCTGTGATTGGTCTAGACTTTTGACCAGCAATAATAGATTAACACTATGCTTTCTGCTGTTTCTGCTGTGTCACTGAGCTTATTTTTCATTACAAAATGAATCTTAAAGGCATATAATCTTTTTCTGCTTCTGTGAACACAAAATTGTCACGCCTTGCCCTGTGAATGTGCGGAGATCTATCAGACTGGCTGCACATGTCTGACTTATTTGTTTCTTTTGATTTGGGTTTGAGCTGGATCCATCTTCCCTCAGGTGTACTGGATTTCATTGTTAGTGAGGCTATTTACCCCTCCTTCCCCCAGTGGCCTGTGCGGTTTATAGTTCTTTCCTGGGAGCTCTTGATTTGTGGTGGATCGTCTGCTCCAGCTCTGCTCAAGATAAGTCCTCTCCTTCATTTCCCTTTGTGTGTTTTTCCAGGCCTCTAGGGAGACACTTGCTTCTTCCTAATTTGAAGAAGCAGGTTGCCTCTTCCCTTTTCCCTGCTGCTTAGGGTTTGCCCAGGGTGTTTAGGTTTTAGGCACAATGGCATGTGCATATCCAGCCTAAGGGTATGCACATGGGCACAGCAGTTTAGGGAAAGCTTTTAGGGATCGCTAGGAGGTGACCCTTTTCTCTCTAGCTTTTGGGCCTAGTCGTTTGTTCTGTTTGTTTTCCCGTGTTTGGTTATTTCCCTGCTTACCTACCTACCGTGACAAAAAATATAACAGTTATATGACATCCAAAACATAATGTCACAGTAAATAACTCTGCTTTTGTCTTTAACACATAAACATATGAACTGTATTAAGGTTTAGCAGTATACACATGTAAGGCTATACTAGCAACCTAGGACAGGTCTTAGCTGGCCAGCTACACTTGGTGCCCAGTTGCTCCGGTCTGGGACCCATAACGCATTATAAAAAAAGTATGTACCTTGTCCCACAGTGCTACCCCTCCTTAGTTGTCCACTGTATAATGTCCCCTGATAGCCCTCCTCAGTTATATTACCCCTGTATAATGTACAGGGGCAATATAACAGTATGTGTGTATATAATGTATATATATGTATACATACACGGGCGAGAGCACGGCATGTGTTTGTGCTTTAGGGTGCACACCCTAATGCAATAGGCTACACACACCTATGAGAAGTGCACAAATAGTCCCATAACATAGACAGTGACATACCAGAGGGGGATCAATGTCAAAAATTCCAACAAAAAATATGTATTTTATTCAGGGGCCTTTTTTATGCGTCTTAATGGAAAACTCTCAAAAATATGCCTTGCTGGAGCCTAGACAAATCTTATTTTAGGCCACCGGAGTACAGGCCCCAAAAGCTAGGCATTCACCTGACAGAAAAGAAAAAGTGATTATGTGGCTGGAGGTACATTAGGCGGTCACTGAATAGCAATTTTACTGTAGGCCAGTGGAGTACAGGCCCCAAATATTAGGCATTGACCTGACAGAAAAGAACAAGTAATTATGTGGCTGGAGGTACATTAGGCGATCACTGAATAACAATTTTACTGTAGGCCAGTGGAGTACAGGCCCCAAAAATTTGGCATTCACCTGACAGAAAAGAACAAGTGATTATGTGGCTGGAGGTACATTAGGCGGTCACTGAATAACAATTTTACTGTAGGCCAATACAGGCCCAAAAAATTAGGCGGCATTCACTTGACAGAAAATAACTTGTGATGATGTGGCTGAAGGTACATTAGGCAGTCACTGGCTAATAATTTTACTGTAGGCCAGTGGAGTACAGGCCCCAAATATTAGGCCTTGACCTGACAGAAAAGAACAAGTGATTATGTGGCTGGAGGTATATTAGGTGGTCACTGAATAACAATTTTACTCTAGGACAATACAGCCCCAAAAATTAGGTGGCATTCACTTGACAGAAAGGAACTTGTGATTATGTGGCTGGAGGTACATTAGGCGGTCACTGGCTACATTTTTTTACTGTAGGCCAGTACGGGCCCCAAAAATTAGGCCTTCACCTGACAGAAAAGAACTAGTGATTATGTGTCTGGAGGTACATTAGGCGGTCACTAGATAACAATTTTACTGTAGGCCACTGGATTAGAAGACCAAAAGTAGGCATTTACCTGACAGAAAAGGCCTTTAATGCCGCTGTATATACATAAGACAAGGACCATTTTTTGTTCTGGGTGGTGGCAGATATGTTTGGGCTGGCATGAGGAAATTCAATTACACGTGGTCATCACAGGTGTTGAATTCCTCCAAGATCCATGCCTCATTCATTTTTAGAAATGTGAGGTAGTCCACACTGTCGTGAGCTAGGTGCCTGCGCTCAGGGGCAAGCCAAGAGTTCCATGGCAAATTGTGCCAGCTCTGGCCACAGGTCAAGCCTGCACACCCAGTAGTCCATGGTTTCCTCACTTCTCAGAGCATCCACATCAGCCATTAACCCGATGTAGTCGGACACCTGTCTGTCTAGGCGTTCCCTGAGACTGGATTCAGAGGTTGGCTGTCGATGGGTTTGCTGCAAGAATGATCTCATATCTGAAGTGATCAACATATCTTCAAACCACTGAGGAAGGGGCCAATAGTCTAAAGCCCCGAAACGCGTCTGGTGTGAATCCCCCTTAAAGGACAGCAAGGACACTGCAACCCCGGTAAAGGTCTGGACATCGTTACAAGAAGAGCCAACTTACTGCGTCATTGGAGACGCCAAAGACCACGTGGAATACAACCTGACTGATGCCGACTCAGTAACAAGCCCTTGAGACCGGGACATCACAAGCCGACGGTACCGAGTCGAGGACTCATCGTCAGGTATAAAGACCTCCGGGTAAGGTTGCATTGATTCTACACAAGCGATCGCTCTTTTCAAACACAGCGGGACGCCGCTGTATGTCTTTGTAGCTATACGCTGCAATTTGAACTACCGAAAGCTATATGCTTTGAACTCGATCAAACACACATAAGTGCATCGCCATAATGTTGCAACTTTATTAACTTATTGCATACAAACTATCCACATCAGGAGAGACTTTACTCAGCTACCAATTGAGTCACAAAAGACTGGTTTTAATCAAGATTCCTTTTCCTCGGATGTATTTATAAATATCAGTGCAAGATATCTATACCAACATACAATCTACACCGTATATTTATTGATTATTATATGAATTATTTTAGTATATTTAATGGAATTTATGTCTTATTCATTATAATCTAATACAATCTGATTTTAGTCTTATAAGGTTATTATTTTCTCTTTTATCCATCATTGTATTACCAACTCACTGTATTATTGTATAGACCATTAAAGATCCCTTTACTTAATAGAGTGTGCCCCACTTCAATTTTATTTATTCACTTCATACTCTCAGACTGGGTGTCGTCTGATAGTGGGAGCACCTCTGTTTGGATTCCCACCTCATTCGAGTGCGACATTATTCTGTATTTATATCTTCAAACCGCCCTCTTCTTGAAGGCGCAGTAGGATTGGTACCCACGCCTGTTTCGCTGTGAGTGGAAATTCCTCTGCCAGCGCTCGCAACAGCAGAATGCAGCATCTCTCGCAGCAAGGCCTGGAAATGCTGCATTATGCCAGCCCTCTGTGATGCTGGTAACATGTCCGCCATTTTGTGTTTGTACCAAGGGTCTAAGTACATTGCCACCCAATACTGGTCCTTTCCCTTTATGCTTTTTATACGGGGGTCCCTCTTCAAACACTGGAGCATGAAGGCCCCCATTTGCACTAAATTGGAAGCAGTGGAGCGCCCTTGCTCCTGCTCATCGCCCAGGAGAATGTCGTCCTTGGTCTCCTCCCCCCAGCCACAGACAACATCAGGGATCCCCGAAAAGTTTAAAGCCTGCTCTTTTTGCTCCTCCTCCTCCCCCCAGCCACCATCCTCCTCTGACTCCTCTTCAGAATCCTGCTGACTTGTCTCAGATGGAGTAGCCCCCCTGGGAATTCATTCAGCATTGCGACTTCCTCATCTTCCAGCTCCTGCTCCTTGACGGCTTGATCAATGACATGATGCAATGCACGCTCCAGAAAGAAGGCGTAAGGTACGATGTCACTGATGGCGCCCTGGCTGCGACTGACCAGTTTGGTGATCTCATAAAATGGCTGCAGAAGTCTGCATGCGACGTGCATGAGCAGCCTTTGGCGCGGTAAAAAAAAACCAAGCTCCCAGAACCTGTCTTGCTGCAGAATTCGTACAGGTAGTCGTTAACTGCACATTTCTGCTGGAGCAGCCTATCAAGCATATACAAGGTGGAGTTCCATCGCATCGGGGAAGTCACAAATCAGACGTCTGACGGGCAGGTGGTGTCGCTGCTAAATGTCAGCAAGGCGAGCCATGGCCGTGTAAGATTTTCTAAAATGGCCAGAGATTTTCCTGGTCTGCCGCAAGATGTTCTAGACCCTGGGATATTTGGCAAAGAATCGCTGCACGACTAAGTTCAGGACGTGTGCCATGCACGGCACGTGTTTCATTTTGCCCTGTTTCAGCACGCTCAGCAGATTGGCACCGTTGTCGCACACCACATTACCAACTGTCAAATTGAGCGGGGTTAGCCACTGATCGGCCTGTGACCGCAGAGCTGAAAGGAATGCATGACCGGTGTGGCTCTTGGCTTCCAGGCACAACAGCCACAGCACATTATAGCAACGTCTCACCTAGCACATCGAATAGGTCCTGGGGAGCTTGCGGGGTGCAGCGGAAGAGGCGGTACCAGTGGAGAAGGAGGAGTCAGCTGAGGAGAAGACAGCGGATGGAGTAGGAGGAGAAGAAGAAGAGGCAGGCCTGCATGCAATCCGTGGCAGTAACACCAAATCCACACGGGTGCCACTGTTTGCATGCTTGACAGCCGTCAGAAGGTTCCCCTAGTGCGCAGTAAAAGTTATGTACTTTCCGTGCCCGTGTTTTCTAGACCATGTGTCTGTAGTCAGATGTATCCTGGCACCGACAATGTGTGCCACAGATACAATCATTTGCCGCTGAACATGGCCATATAGCGCTGGGATGCTCTTCTGGGAGAAATATTTCCTTCCGGGACCTTCCATTGCGGTGTGCCAATATCAACAAATTTTCTAAAGGCCTCTGAGCCCACTAGTTTATATGACAGTAGTTGGCGGGCTAGCAGTTCCAACAAGCCAGCGATCAGCCGTTGGGCAAGAGGGTTATCCGGCGTCATCAACTTTTTACGTTCGAACACTTGGGCCACAGAAGCCTGCCTTTTCCCAGATGAACACGACGACGGCACGGTGGAAGGTCGAGTGGAGGACAAATGGGAGGAGAGATGAGAAGAAGAAGAGGCAGGAAGTGGAGCGCCGGGAGTGTGGCTTTGCGGGTTCTAACAGCGTTGCTCCCACTGGACGCGGTGATGGGAGGCCAGGTGCCTTCTTAAGGCAGTCGTCCCTAGGTGAGTATTGGGCTTACCGCGACTTATGCGTTGACAACACAGGCTTCAGATGGCAACACTATTATCAGCAGCTGACACGTTAAAAAAAGCCCACACTGCGGAGCCATGTGCCGGAGTCCTGAGAGCGCAAGATGTGACTGTGCATGGTGGATAACTCACTCCAGATATATTTGCAGTCTGCTTTTTGTTACCTCCGTTAGTTTCCGTTAACTTCCGTTAGTTTACGTTATCTTCCGTTATATCCCGTTACCTCCCGTTAGTTTCCGTTACCTTCCGTTAATATTCGTTACCTTACGTTACCTCCGTTAGTTTCCATTACCTTCCGTTAGTTTCCGTTAGCTCCCGTTAGTTTCTGTTATCTCCCGTTACTTTCCGTTACCTCCCGTTACTTTCCGTTAGTTTACGTTACCTCCCGTTAGTTTCGGTTACTTCCCGTTAGTTTCCATTACCTCCCGTTAATTCCCGTTACCTCCTGTTAGTTACTTTCCGTTACTTCCCGTTAGTTTCCATTACCTCCCGTTAATTTCCGTTACCTCCTGTTAGTTTCCGTTACTTCCCGTTACCTCCGTTAGTTTCTGTTAACTTCCGTTATCTTCCGTTAGTTTCCGATACCTCCCGTTACTTTCTGTTACTTCCCGTTAGTTTCCGTTACCTCCCGTTACCTCCCTTTAGTTTCCGTTACCTCCTGTTAGTTTCCGTTATCTTCCGTTAATTTCCGTTACTTCCCGTTAATTTCCGTTACCTTCCGTTACCTCTGTTAGTTTCCATTAACTTACGTTAGTTTCCGTTATCTTCCGTTATATCCCGTTACCTCCGGTTAGTTTCCGTTACCTTCCGTTAATATTCGTTACCTTCCATTACCTCCGTTAGTTTCCGTTATCTTCCGTTAGTTTCCGTTACCTTCCGTTAGTTTCCGTTACCTCCCGTTAGTTTCCGTCATCTCCCGTTACTTTCCGTTCCCTACCGTTACTTTCCGTTACTTTCCGCTACCTCCCGTTAGTTTCCGTTACCTCCCGTTAGTTTCCGTTACCTCCTGTTAATTCCCGTTACCTCCCGTTAGTTACTTTCCGTTACTTACCGTTAGTTTCCGTTACCTCCTGTTAGTTTCTGTTACTTCCTGTTACCTCCATTAGTTTCCGTTAACTTCCGTTAGTTTCCGTTATCTTCCGTTACTTTCCGTTACCTCCCGTTACTTTTTGTTACTTCCAGTTAGTTTCCGTTACCTCCCGTTAGTTTACGTTACTTCCCGTTAGTTTCCGTTATCTTCTTTTATATCCCGTTACCACCCGTTAGTTTCCGTTACTTCCCATTAGTCTCCGTTACCTCCCGTTAGTTTCCGTTAACTCCCGTTACTTTCCGTTACCTCCCGTTACATTCCGTTACTTCCCGTTATTTTCCATTACCTCCCGTTAGTTTCCGTTTTATCCCGTTACCTCCCGTTAGTTTCCGTTACCTCCCATTGGTTTCCGTTATCTTCCCTTACTTTCCGTTACCTCCCGTTACTTTCCGTTATCTTCCTTTACCTCCGTTATCTTCCGTTACCTCCGTTAGTTTCCATTATCTTCCGTTATCTCCCGTTATCTCCCGTTAGTTTCCGTTATTTCCTGTTATCTTCCGTTTTCTCCCGTTATATCACGTCACCTCCCGTTAGTTTCCGTTACTTCCCGTTAGTTTCCGTTAGCTTCCGTTAGTTTCCGTTATATCCCGTTACCTCCCGTTAGTTTTCGTTACCTCCCGTTAGTTTCCGTTATCTCCCGTTACTTTCCGTTACTTCCCGTTAGTTTCCGTTACCTCCCGTTAGTTCCCGTTACCTCCAGTTAGTTTCCGTTACCTCCCGTTATCTCCCGTTACTTTCCGTTACCTCCCATTACTTTCCGTTATCTTCCTTTACCTCCGTTATCTTCCGTTACCTCCGTTAATTTCCGTTATCTTCCGTTATCTCCCGTTACCTCCCGTTAGTTTCCGTTGCCTCACGTTAGTTCCCGTTACCTCCCGTTACTTTCCGTTATCTTCCTTTACCTCAGTTATCTTCCGTTACCTCCGTTAGTTTCCGCTATCTCCCGTTACTTTCCGTTACCTCCCGTTACTTTCCGTTACGTCCCGTTACTTTCCATTACTTCCCGTTATATTCCGTTACCTCCCGTTAGTTTCCGCTATATCCCGTTACCTCCCGTTAGTTTCCGTTAATTTCCGTTACCTCCCATTGGTTTCCGTTACTTCCCGTTAGTTTCCGTTACCTCCCGTTCGTTCCCGTTACCTCCTGTTAGTTTCTGTTACTTCCCGTTAGTTTCCGTTAGCTTCCGTTAGCTTCCATTATATCCCGTTACCTCCCGTTAGTTCCCGTTTCCTCCCGTTACTTTCCGTTACCTCCCGTTACTTTCAGTTATCTTCCTTTACCTCCGTTATCTTCCGTTACCTCCGTTAGTTTCCGTTATCTTCCGTTATCTCCCGTTATATCCTGTTACCTCCCGTTAGTTTCCGTTACTTCCCGTTAGTTTTCCGTTTTCTTCCGTTAGTTTCCGTTACCTCCCGTTATTTTCCGTTATCTTCCTTTACCTCCGTTATCTTCCGTTACCTCAGTTAGTTTCCGCTATCTTCCGTTATATCCCGTTATATCCCATTCCCTCTGTTAGCTTCCGTTATAACCCATTACCTCCCGTTAGTTTCCATTACCTCCAGTTACTTTCCGTTACTTCCCGTTAGTTTCCGTTACCTCCCGTTAGTTTCCGTTATCTTCCGTTAATTTCCGTTACCTCCCGTTGGTTTCCGTTACTTCCAGTTAGTTTCCGTTACCTCCCGTTAGTTCCCGTTACCTTAAGTTAGTTTCCGTTACCTCCCGTTACTTTCTGTTATCTTCCTTTACCTACGTTATCTTCCTTTACCTCCATTAGTTTCCATTATCTTCCGTTATCTCCCGTTACCTCCCGTTAGTTTCCGTTACTTCCCGTTAGTTTTCGTTATCTCCCGTTATCTCCTGTTAGTTTCCGTTACTTCCCGTTAGTTTCTGTTATCTTCTGTTAGTTTCCGTTATATGCCATTACCTCCCGTTAGTTTCCGTTACCTCCCGTTAGTTTCCGTTATCTCCCGTTACTTTCCGTTACCTCCCGTTAATTTCCGTTATCTTCCTTTACCTCCGTTAGTTTCCGTTATCTCCCGTTACTTTCCGTTAGTTTCCGCTATCTTCCGTTAGTTTCCGTTATGTCCCGTTACCTCCCGTTAGTTTCCGTTACCTCCCATTAGTTTCCGTTATCTTCCTTTACCTCCGTTATCTTCCGTTACCTCTGTTAGTTTCCGTTACTTTCCGTTACTTCCCGTTAGTTTCCGTTACCTCCCGTTAGTTACCGTTATCTTCCGTTAAATTCCGTTACCTCCCGTTGGTTTCCGTTACTTCCCGTTAGTTTCCGTTATATCCCGTTACCTCCCGTTAGTTTCCGTTACCTCTCGTTGGTTTCCCTTATCTTCCGTTACTTTCCGTTACCTCCCGTTACTTTCCATTATCTTCCTTTACCTCCGTTATCTTCAGTTACCTTCGTTAGTTTCCGTTATCTTCTGTGAACTCCCGTTATAACCCGTTACCTCCCGTTAGTTTCCGTTACTTCCCGTTAGTTTCCGTTAGCTTCCGTTAGTTTCCGTTATATCCCGTTACCTCCCGTTAGTTTCCGTTACCTTCCGTTAGTTTCCGTTACCTACCGTTAGTTTTTGTTATCTTCCGTTATCTCCCGTTATATCCCGTTACCTCCCGTTAGTTTCCGTTACTTCCCGTTAGTTTCTGTTATCTTCCGTTAGTTTCCGTTATATCCCGTTACCTCCCGTTAGTTTCCGTTACCTTCCGTTAGTTTCCGTTATCTTCCATTACTTGCCGTTATCTTCCTTTACCTTCGTTATCTTCAGTTACCTTCGTTAGTTTCCGTTATCTTCCGTGAACTCCCGTTATATCCCGTTACCTCCCGTTAGTTTCCGTTACTTCCCGTTAGTTTCCGTTAGCTTCGTTAGTTTCCGTTATATTCCTTTACCTCCCGTTATTTTCCGTTACCTCCCGTTAGTTTCCGCTACCTACCGTTAGTTTTCGTTATCTTCCGTTATCTCCCGTTATATCCCGTTACCTCCCGTTAGTTTCCGTTACTTCCCGTTAGTTTCTGTTATCTTCCGTTAGTTTCCGTTACCTCCCGTTAGTTTCTGTTATCTTCCGTTAATTTCCGTTACCTCCCGTTACTTTCCGTTATCTTCCTTTACCTCCGTTATCTTCTGTTACCTCCGTTAGTTTCCGTTATCTCCCGTTACTTCCCGTTAGTTTCCGCTATCTTCAGTTAGTTTCCATTATTTCCCGTTACCTCCCGTTAGTTTCCGTTACCTCCCATTAGTTTCCGTTATCTACTTTTACCTCCGTTTTCTTCCGTTACCTCCGTTAGTTTCCGTTACTTTCCGTTACTTCCCGTTACTTTTCGTTACTTCCCGTTAGTTACCGTTATCTTCCGTTAATTTCCGTTACCTCCCCTTGGTTTCCGTTACTTCCCGTTAGTTTCCGTTATATCCCGTTACCTCCTGTTAGTTTCCGTTACCTCCCGTTGGTTTCCGTTATCTTCCGTTACTTTCCGTTACCTCCCGTTACTTTCCGTTATCTTCCTTTACCTCCGTTATCTTCCGTTACCTCCGTTAGTTTCCGTTATCTCCCGTTATATCCCGTTACCTCCCGTTAGTTTCCGTTACTTCCCGTTACTTTCCTTTATCTTCCGTTAGTTTGCGTTACCTCCCGTTAGTTTGCGTTATCTTCCTTTACCTCCATTATCTTCCATTACCTCAGTTAGTTTCCGCTATCTTCCGTTATATATCCCGTCATATCCCGTTACCTCCTGTTAGTTTCCGTTATTTCCCGTTATCTTCCGTTATCTCCCGTTATATCCCGTTACCTCCCGTTAGTTTCCGTTACTATCCGTTATCTTCCGTTACCTCCGTTAGTTTCCGCTATCTTCCGTTATCTCCCGTTATATATCCCGTTACCTCCCGTTACTTCTAGTTAGTTTCCGTTAGCTTCCGTTAGTTTCCGTTATATCCCGTTACCTCCCGTTAGTTTCCGTTACCTACCGTTAGTTTCCGTTATCTCCCGTTACTTTCCGTTACCTCCCGTTACTTTCCGTTACTTCCCGTTAGTTTCCGTTACCTCCCGTTAGTTCATGTTACCTCCTTTTAGTTTCCGTTACCTCCCGTTACTTTCCGTTATCTTCCATTACCTCCGTTATCTTCCTTTACCTCCGTTAGTTTCCGTTATCTTCCGTTATCTCCCGTTATATCCCGTTACCTCCCGTTAGTTTCCGTTACTTCCCGTTAGTTTCCGTTATCTTCCGTTAGTTTCCGTTATATCCCGTTACCTCCCGTTAGTTTCCGTTACCTCCCGTTAGTTCCCGTTATCTTCCTTTACCTCCGTTATCTTCCGTTACCTCCTTTAGTTTCCGTTATCTTCCATTATATCCCGTTACCTCCCATTAGTTTCTGTTACTTCCCGTTAGTTTCCGTTACCTCCCGTTAGTTTCCATTATCTTCCGTTAATTTCCATTGCCTTCCGTTACCTCCCGTTAGTTTCCGTTACCTCCCGTTACTTTCCGTTACCTTCCGCTAATTTTTGCTACCTTCGTTGGTTTCCGTTACCTCCCGTTAGTTTCCGTTACCTCCCGTTAGTTCCCGTTACCTCCCATTAGTTTCCGTTACCTCCCGTTAGTTTCCGTTATCTTCCGTTAATTTCCGTTACTTCCCGTTAATTTCCGTTACCTCCGTTAGATTCCGTCAACTTCCGTTAGTTTCCGTTATCTTCCGTTAGTTTCCGTTATCTTCCGTTATATCCCGTTACCTCCCGTTAGTTTCCGTTACCTTCCGTTAATATTCGTTACCTTCCGTTACCTCCCGTTACTTTCCGTTACCTCCAGTTCGTTTCCGTTACCTCCCGTTAGTTTCCGTTACTTCCCGTTAGTTTCCGTTACCTCCCGTTAGTTTCCGTTACCTCCCGTTACTTCCTGTTAGTTTCCGTTACTTCCCGTTAGTTTCCGTTACCTCCTGTTACTTTCCGTTATCTTCGGTTAATTTCCGTTACCTCCCGTTAGTTTCCGTTAACTTCCGGTACGCCCTATTTCCCGAGTCCTTAAGGACTCAGGGCGTACCGGTACGTCCTAAGTTTAAATCGCTATTGCCACGCTCCGGGGGTTAATCAGAACAGGATGCCGGCTGAAATCATTCAGCCGGAATCCTGTCACAACGCCAGGGGGGGTCATGTGACCCCCGGTATCGGCGATCGCCGCAAACCGCAGGTCAATTCACACCTGCGGTTTGCTGCGCTTTCTGCAGTTTCTGATCCCAGCGTTCCCTAACCGCGGGGATCAGAAACTTTAGTGTGCCTAAAATAATGATTTTGCACCCCCCCCCTGCACCTCTGCATGATTTTATGTCGGCGGTTGGTGCAGGGGGGATTGTGGGCGGTGGGGGCGGTCCGGCAGGCGGGCGGTGCGGCAAGCGGGATCGCGAATCCCCCGCCCGCCTCCTCTTGAAAATTTGTTGGTGGCCAGTGGTTATACCAGAGTGTCACCACATTGCTGACACTCTGGTATAAACGGCTGACATCTGTGCAGATGTCCTTAACGGGTTAAAAGGACTTTTGTTGCCCTATTACAGGGATGACCAACCTGTGGCTCTCCAGCTATTGTAAAACTACAACTCCCACCATGCTTTGCTGTAGACTGATAGCTATAGGCAGTGTGGGCATGCTGGGAGATGTAGTTTTGCAATAGCTGGAGAGCCTCAGGTTGGGCATCCCTGCCCTATTAGCTAGCGTTTGGTGTCTCTATACTGTCTAACAGTCTGTCCCTGCTCCACACAGCAACCTCTCCCTACACTGGCAAAAAAACAGAATGTAAAATGTCGGCCAGGTCAGGTTTATTTATAGGGTAGGGGGTGCGTCCATGTGCTGAAATGTCTCAATTGGCTGTCCTGTCCCACCTGATGGATGTGTCATGGGTCAAAGTTCTGCACAATGCAAAGAATTTGGTGCTGGCGGAAATCGCTATATATCCGCCTGTTCGGCGAACAGTGAACGAGCAAAGTTTGCCGCGAAACGACCCTCCTTTATCTGATATACAGGTTGTACCAGAGTGCCTCTTCTTGTAATTTTTGGCAGCACTTTCACTTTATATGCAAGTAAATAAACAGAAAAGAATGTTTCCTAACAAGTTTTCCTCTCAAATCAATTTTCTCTTCGGTTTTGTGCGTATTATTATCAGTCTGTAAATTTGGCCTACTACTCGGACAACATTGTTCCCAGCAGCGACCTGGGAGTCCAAGATGCCTCCAGACATCCTACACATGCTGTTCCCGAACCATTTCAGTGGTGTTTCCATCAATTTCTGACCTTTTCATGTGAACCAGACACCCTACCCTCTTCAGAGCAGGGGGTACCTGGATTAATGCTTGGGTACTCCCATTGACTACTATTGTGCTCGGGTGCTCGGTAATGCACCCGAGCATCCTGAGGTGTTCTACTCGAGCAACCGAGCACTTTGGTGCTCGATCAACACTACCAATTATCCCTATTCCCTTAATAAATTTACTTCTTTATTTTACTATTCTTAAAGTAGCGTGTGTAGTCTCTCCCTGATATGGTGTATTTGTTAATTTGTAAGCAATTTGCCATTTGTTAGCAAATACATTACATGGCGATGTGAAAAGGATTCTCAGCAATACAGCTGGACACAATGATAAAATTACTCTATCATTGATGAGTGTTGATACTGAACTGGCTGTTGTTGTTTGAAATATATATATATATATATATATATATATATATAAAAATACGAAAAAAGGCGGCACTGACTGCAAAAATGGAAAAAATGGGTGCACGTTCCAGGGGAATCGACCTCTTACCCCAATCAATGAATCCAGAAAAAGGACGGCACTCCGGTCTTGAAGAAGTAAAATTAGTTTTTAATCAACCTTGCGGTACAACGTTTCGGCTCCAATACTGGTGCTTGAGAAAGGCTCAGTATTGGAGCCGAAACGTTGTACCGCAAGGTTGATTAAAAACGAATTTTACTTCTTCAAGACCGGAGTGCCGTCCTTTTTCTGGATTTATATATATATATATATATATATATGTAGTGGTAAGGTGCAGGGTACCGTAAGGGCTGTTTCACACGAGCGGATGCCGTGCGTGACATCCAGTTCATGGAGATGTTCTCCCGAGTGGGGCTCCCTAAAGAGGTGTTGACTGACCATGGGACCCCGTTCATGTCCAAGGTCATGAGGGAGCTATGAAAATTGTTCAGCATAAAACAGTTGCGGACGTCCGTGTACCACCCGCAGACAGATGGCCTCGTAGAAAGGTTCAATCAAACTCTAAAAAAATATGTTAAAACGAGTGGTACCTAAGGATGGGAAGGATTGGGATCTTCTGTTTCCCTATCTTATGCTTGCGGTGCGAGAAGTGCCCCAGGCGTCAACGGGGTTCTCACCCTTCGAACTGTTGTATGGTCGGCATCTGCAAGGTCTGCTGGACATAGCCAAAGAGGCGTGGGGACAACAATCCTATCCAACTATAAAAGCCTGATTGAGTATGTCACCCAGATGCAGGAACGGATGGAGACAGTGCTGCCACTAGTAAGGGAACATATGGAAGCCGCCCAGCGAGCCCAAGGGGGGGTATATAATCGCCAGGCTCGGGTGCGGAACTTTAACCCTGGAGACCGAGTTCTGGTATTGGTCCCTACAGTCGACAGTAAATTCTTGGCTAGGTGGCAGGGTCCATAAGAAATACTTGAGAAAATGGGAACGGTGACTTACAAGGTACACCAGCTCGGACGGAGGAAGCCGGAGCAGGTGTACCATGTGAATTTGTTAAAGCCCTGGCGAGATAGGGAGACCAGTCCGGATGGCCGTCCTTGGCCGGGGTTTTTAGGGTTAGAGTGTCCAGTTCCCCGGTCTAACCCGGGGGAAGCTTTTGCCATGATAAAGGTTGCTAACAATCTGTCCTCAAAAACAGGCTCAAGAGGTCAAGGAGTTCGTTAGCAGGAATATGGATGTGTTCTTGGACATCCCGGGACGCACCTCTGTCATCCGCCATGACATTGTCACGGAACCTTGGGTCAGTGTCCGATTAGCCGACAAGCCATTTCGGAAGAGGTGCAACGGATGTTACAATTATATGTCATCGAGGAGTCGAAAAGCGAGTGGGCTAGTCCAATAGTCTTTGTGCCCAAGCCGGACAGGACCCTACGCTTCTGTAATGACTTCCGCAGACTAAATGAAGTCTCCAAATTTGACGCGTACCCTATGCCCAGTGTGGATGAGATGATTGAGAGACTAGGACAAGCCCGGTATTTTTCTGTGCTAGACCTCACCTAAGGGTACTGGCAGGTACCCTTAATGGAGTCTGCCAAAGAAAAAAACGGCTTTTGTTACACCACAAGGCCTGTATCAGTGTAAGGTATTACCCTTTGGTCTGCATGGAGCCCCCGCCACTTTCCAAAGGTTAATGGATATTGTGGTGCGGCCTCATCGTCAGTAGGCCCCGGCCTACTTGGACGATATCCTCGTCCACAGTAATGACTGGGAGAGTCATTTACCTAAGGTGCAGGCTGTAGTGGACTCCCTTAGGAAGGCAGGCTTAACCGCAAATCTGAAAAAATGCGCAGTAGGGTTAGAGGTGGCCAAGTACCTGGGATATGTTATTGGTCACTGAGTTATAAAACCTCAGATACACAAAGTTGAGGCAATCAGAAATTGGCCCCGGCCAGTCACTACTCGGCAGGTAAAATCATTCCTGGGAATTGTGGGATATTACATGATGTTTGTGCCCCACTTTGCCACTATAGCTACGCCACTGACAGGGTTATTAAAGGGGGCGTAAGTCAGGGACGGTCCGCTGGAATGAGCAGACGGAAAGGCTTTCTCCTTCTCAAAGTCGACCTTGTGTGGGTCCCCGGTTTTGGTAACCCCTGATTTCAAGAAGGAGTTCCTAGTTCAGACCGACGCCTCTGAGGTTGGCCTTGGGGCTGTACTGTCTTAGGAAGTTAACAGGGAGGAGCATCCCGTTGTCTTTCTCAGCCGCAAACTCACCCCAGCCGAGATCAAGTATAGTATAGTGGAGAGAGAGTGCCTCGCCATCAAATGGGCACTCGAGGCTCTCCGTTACTATCTGTTGGGCAGAAGCTTCCGCCTGGTGACTGATCACTCCCCTCTCAAGTGGATGAGCCAGGCCAAAGAAAGGAATGGCCGAGTCACCAGGTGGTTTCTGTCTCTACAGAATTACAAATTTATGGTGGAGCACAAAGCAGGCCGATTACTGAGGAATGCGGACGCCCTCTCCCGAGTACACTGTTTTTTGTGTGTCCACCCCCTCAGGGTTGAACAAAGGGGGGTATGTGGTAAGGTGCAGGGTACCGTAATGGATGGCAGATACGTGTTACAGAGGTGCCTGGCCTCGGTGAGGTAAGAGCCAGGTTTTGTGTGTTAACAGCAGAAGCTGTTGACACCTTTAAAACTTAGTATGGCTGCAAAGCCAATCCGGGCCAGATTTTACTGGGAGTGGGTAAAGAGTTGGGCGGGAGCCGACTCCCCATGTTCCAGAACCAAGTTTTGGAGCTGGGATTTAAATTACCAGTCAGCAACCTCAGCTGGGAGGAGAAAGGAAAATCACTGTGAGTCTGGGTGGTTTTTGCAGTGTGTGGAGCTGAGGCCTGGACCCCGACACAGGCGTACAGAGTGCATAGCATCCTGTGGGAAAACTTTATGTGGCTGTGTGATCAGCCAGGATAGGACTGATTCCAGTAAAGGAGCCAGGTGAAGCTCTCTATTATTTTGTGTGTGAGCTAACACCAAGTGACTGTTCTGTTTTTCTGTTCGAGCAAGTGTGAAATAAACGCTCTTTTGTTTCATTACCTGGACATTATTTTGCCTCTATACTGCACCCACACCCCTGTCTACCGGAGTAAATCCCCACAATATATACACAGTAAGAGGCATGCAAAAGTTACTGTTAGTGCTTTAACTTAAGTTAAGTTAACGATGACACATTCCGTTTGTACTGTATTTGTTTATTGGAAATTTTAGAACCAAATAGTAAGAACAGGTGACAGAAATAATAGGTCGGTAAGCAGGAGCGGATTGGGAACTTAAAGTGGCCCTGGAAAAACATAAAAGTGGACCCAATATTATAGGCGGGTCCAAACTGACAGAAGGTGGGACAACACAAGTAGATGGGGCCAAGACAGGTTGGTAGGGTCAGTAATACCTGTCGAGTATCTTCTATATAAAAAGAATATTCATATAAAAGGGAGGATAAAAAAAATGTATAAAAATTATATGATCCTTCAGGCATACATAATCGCCTCTAAGTTCTTTTATCGAGTATCTTAATTTGATTTGTGCAAGCAGTGAGACAAAGGGACAATTGTCTATGCAAAAATATATATGTAATTTATTATATACAATACAAACCAAGAATATAAAATCAATACGATTGCAAAGACAAACAATAAGGATGTAAAATAATACCTAAAGAATGCCACACCACTATATCACCAGCACAGTACAACTTAAATTTACCTAACTTTTAACAAACAGACCAATGATGTACATACCAGGAGAAACTTAGTATCTTCTGTTTACCAAACAGGCTATAATAAAACACAGATTATGCAGTAGGAAAAAATGTTACCCTTGACTCTGTTTCCCTATGACCAATCAAAATATATGATATTAATATAACAAAATATCCAGCTCGGCAATCAGACTACGGAATATAACTTCCAAAGGGTTTAATCCTCTTTTCAAATAATGCCAGATCTTCCATTAGAAACATGCATCTTTGCTAAGAGAATAATCAGCATTATAGAGGTGCCTAACACTATATATTCCCACAGTATAGGGACTTTTGGCTATATACTGAGAAAAATATCTTATTAATATCACGAGCAATAAGTACAGTATACGTTTCTGGGTCAGATGTAGACAGAACTTTCCTAGTAGTCAAAAAAATGATCCAAGTTTATTTTGGTATATCTTTCTTGTGTTCAGTTTCCTTTGTGAGTTTTTCTTTTGGTTTGTGAGCTCCCTTTGATGCTCTGCACACGAGTAATTATTCCCCACCTTATCTAAGAATCATTCCCTTCTGGATTTCCAATCAGGTAAGGTGGGTGTATTCGTATGCTAATAACACAGTGATGTCATATTAACCCTTGACATGGTATAAAACAAATGGTAAAATAATATAATATTGTCCATCTGCCTCCAGATGGCACTGTTGTAACATCAGACATTTACTACATATTATACCTGACCTTTGAAACATCAATGAGGAGGGATACTTCTTTGACACTTTGAAGTAATCTTTTCCAGACTTAGTGGAACCAATTTGATGATTCCCATACCATCTTATTTATGGCCAGATAAGAAATACAATGGGCCTTACACTCACACTGTGGGTTTGTATATCTAACTGTCCAAACTATTGAGTAACGACGCCTGGAATAACATTAGCTTTGCTGAGAAACTTCCAACAGCCGAAAACCTTAGTGCTTTCTATACCTCCTGAGACTATAAACACTTAGTGAGATACACACGGCATAAAGTATACCTTAATATTTGGTTATACTATATATCAATATTGCATATTATACATGAATTATTGATATGTTCATACTAAAAAGCCAAATAAATGCACACATGAATATATATAAAACTTATGAATATATGAATAGACATCACACACCAGATGTGTCTTAAGGAGATAAATTCTTATCTTGTCATCGCTCAGCCATGAAACAAACATTGTTCCCTTCAGACAGACATGTCTGGAGAAGCCAGTATACTCCCCATAGATAAACCCATATCTTTTTACAATAACCTTTAAAATAGAATGTCTTTAATATTCACCATAACTGTTATACATAACTGTTATACAAACTAAACTTGCCATGAACTCATTTTGGCCTCTTCAGCCACATAACAGAACTTCGGATCAAGCTGATTTCCTCTTAAAGGCAATAAGAATTCATTTTGGCTATAATATCATTACATAATACTGTACACTCATGAAAATGCACAACATACCATAGTGCCGAATACCATCCAACAGAACCAATTACCACAGTGTAGTACAAAATACAATGGGTAAAAGTTAAGAGGGGGAATGGGACAGGATCCGCTGTTGTCTGGACAGGTGAGCCATAGTCAAGAATGAGAGGTCCTATGTAGGGGGGTAATGTAACATATCTCATTTTGCACATAATGCCATGACATGTTTGACTTGATAATGAGCTTATCTATCAGTCTAATATCTGTTCTTTTTTTACAGCATGTGCAGCCTATGGGAACACTCTCTTTACACTGGAATACCCCTTTAATCTTTCGGTCATGGACAGGACAATGGTTACAAGCAAATTGCAATGGCTAAAGAAGAAAAAAAAATCAAGATGTTGGAATAGCTAAACCACATTCCACACCACAACTCCATTGCGATTCTGTGAATGAAGAAATGCCACTGATATCAATGACCTGAAGCAATGTTGTAAAGAAGAGTGGACCACAATGATGTGCTCCTGATATACTCCTACAGCAAACAAAGGTGAGTCCACATGTTAATAAACTATAGGTCACCCTTATTCTTTTTGAGCAGAGCGGATTCCTTTACTGAGGCCATGGCTGATGTGATGTCCTTTCTTAAGTTGAACATACAAATAAAATGATTTGCATGAGTGCCACCATATGTGGCCCTGCACATGTAGTAGTGACACTTATTGGTGATTAACAATGCCTTCACATTTGCTGCTGAAATTTCTGAGACTGAAAATCAACTCCGCTTATCTGAATGGGGCATGCAGAAGCCCATGTGCTTCTCACCAAAACAAATCCAGATGAATGGAACTGATTTTCTGCATAGTGTCAAGGCACCCTTAGGCTCATGCACACGACCGTATGTATTTTGCTGTCTGCAAAAAACGGATTAAAAAAGATATGGATGACGTCTGTGTGCATTCCATATTTTGCGGAATGGAACAGCTAGCCCCTAATAGAACAGTCATATCCTTGTCCGTAATGCAGACAATAATAGGACATGTTCTATTTTTTTGCGGAACAGACATATGGAAATGGAATACATACGGAGTCTTTTCCGTTTTTTTAAGGTGAATAGTTCTGCATACGGACCTGTAAAAAAAAAAGGAACAGAAACGGAAGAAAAATAAGTTTGTGTACATGAGCTCTTAGGTTGGGTTTTCATGCTGCAGCTTTCATGTGTTTTGCATTTGGTTCTCAAAATCCTTAACTGATTCGCTCCACCTTAGGCCCCTTTCACACGGGCGAGTTTTCCGTGCGGGTGCGATGCGTGCGGTGAACGTATTGCACCCGCACTGAATCCTGACCCATTCATTTCTTTGGGGCTGTGCACATGAGCGGTGATTTTCACGCATCACTTGTGCGTTGAGTGAAAATTGCAGCATGCTCTATATTGTCCGATTTTCACGCAACGCAGGCCCCATAGAAGTGAATGGGAAGCGTGAAAATCGCATAGCATCCGCAAGAAAGTACGGATGCGGTGCGATTTGCATGCACGGTTGCTAGGAGACGATCGGGATGGAGACCCGATCATTATTATTTTCCCATATAACATGGTTATAATGGAAAATAATAGCATTCTGAATACAGAATGCATAGTAAAACAGCGCTAGAGGGGTTAAAAAAAATAAAAATAAAAATAATAAAAATTTATTAACTCACCTTAGTCCACTTGATCGCGAAGCCGGCATCTCCTTGTGTCTCCTCTGCGCTGAACAGGACCTGGGGTGAGCTGCTCCATTAAATACCGGTTAAGGACCTTTGATGACGTCACTCCGGTCATCACATGGTCTTTTACCATGGTGAATCACCATGGTAAAAGATCATGTGACGTACCATGTGCTGACCGGAGTGACGTCATCAAAGGTCCTTAACCGGTATTTAATGGAGCAGCTCACCCCAGGTCCTGTTCAGCGCAGAGGAGACACAAGGAGATGCCGGCTTCGCGATCAAGTGGACTAAGGTGAGTTAAATTTTATTTTATTTTTTTTAACCCCTCTAGCGCTGTTTTACTATGCATTCTGTATTCAGAATGCTATTATTTTCCCTTATAACCAGTGAGATCTACAGTACACCATCAGAAAGCAGTGTGTTTAGCAGAAATTCTAAAAAGGGGCTTATTCACTAGAGTGTGCCTGCTAGTGAGATATACACCGCTCCATCATGGAAATTTATTTTTCTGGGGAAATTAACCTAATTTGTGCCACATCTGTGTGCGCGCTCAATCCACAAACGTTATATACAGTATTCCAGCCTAGAATCATTTCTATTTGGGACAAATTTTACTAGTTTGGGTCACATCTGTGTCTGCATTAAGGCCGCAACCATATATACAGGAATTCAGCAAATAATTATTTCTATTTGGGCCAAAAATCCTTAGTGTGGGTTTCATCTGTGTGTGAATTTAGGCCGCAACCATATATACAATAATTCAGCACAGAATTCTTTCTACTTGGGTCAAATTTTCATAGTTTGGGTCACATCTGTGTGTGAATTTAGTCCGCAACCATATATACAGTAATTCAGCAGAGAATTCTTTCTATTTGGGACAAATATCCCTAGTTTGGGTCACAACTGTGCGTGAATTTAGACTGCAACCATATATACAGTAATTCAGCAGATAATTCTTTCTATTTGGGACAAATATCACTAGTGTGGGTTTCATCTGTGTGTGAATTTAAGCCTCAACCATTATATACAGTAATTCAGCATAGATTTATTTCTATTTGAGACAAATTTCACTAGTTTTGGTCATATCTGTGCGTGAATTTAGGCAGCAACCATATTTACAGTTATTCACCAGAGAATTATTTCTACTTGTGACAAATTTCACTAGTTTGGATGACTTCTGTGCGTGATTTTAGTCCGCAACCATATATACAGTTAGTCACCAGAGAATTATTTCTATTTGGGACAAATTTCTCTGGTTTTGGTCACATCTGTGCGTGAATTTAGGCCACAACCATATATACAGTAGTTCAGCAGAGAGTTATTTCTATTTGGGACAAATTTCACTAGTTTTGGACACATCTGTGTCTGCGTTTAGGCCTCAAGACCTCTGAGGCATGGAGTGCAAGTTTGTGCCACGTGTCCAGCTTGGACACCCAATAGTTGTAAGGCACAGAGGAATCACCGAGGACGCTGACATGGTCTGCTATGTACTCCTTCACAATCTTCCGCGCATCAGGGTGAGGGTGCTGGCGGGGTGTCATGAAACTGTCCCAGGCCTTGTAGAGTGTTGTCCTGCCTCTGTTGGAACTGTGGTGTGTCCCCCTCATCTCCCCTCCTGGGTTGGCCAAGGAACTACGTATTCTGCCACCAGCGTTGTCAGCTGTAAATATTTCTGCAATGACATTCTGTTCAGCAATGCCTGTTGCCGCTTCCCCATGAGAATTCAGAGTTTGCAGTGGAGGAGGAGGAGAAGAGGCGGGGGGGGGGGGTTGCTGCCACTAATGTAGGTGGTGGCAGAAATCCTGATGGAAGTAGTGCCCTTTCAATCCTTGGCGTCGGTGGTACCTGTGCCATCCCAGGGTCCGACTCGCTAATGGCCTACACAAAGTTCACTTAGTGTGGTCAGGGCACGGGTGATGTTACCGGACACACACACAATTGCTGGTGTAATGCGGGGACAGCACACTGTGAAAAATAGCGGCGGCTGGGGACTGCGAGCAACATCCCTAGTACAGGAATAGCTGGCCCGCTCCCCTGCGAGCCGCATATGTAGAGGAGAGCGAGCTCCTCTGCAAGCCGCAAATGAAGGTGCGAGGAGCCGCGGGTTGGCCACCCCTGTACTATATGATGTCTGATTTTCATTTTTTACATTAATCATGGGATAACCACTTTTAAATTAAACAATTTACACTGTTCGGCGAGGAACCCATACTAATTGACAAAGGTAGACATCCTCAGGCAAAATGCTCACCCCCTCTCCATTTCTGCAGTTTCCCTCAGGAGTGCTGCACAGATTATACTTTTCCATAGCTTTAATAACAAGTTTTTATTGCAGGACATGGAGGAATATCAAAGATGCCATTAGTGAGTGACTGAGATGTAATGTGAAGATATTGGGCCCCAATTACCATGTGTCTTAATACCGTTGTCTTTAAATGTGGCAGAAGAGCCTTTGGATCCTCTTGGGCACAAAGCCCAGGACAACTGCTACCTCTGCTGCACCCCCTATAGCAACTCCCTGTTTTTGAGATTTGTCAGAGGTCAATGATGGAGATTTTCAACTAGTTCCCGAAGGTTACACAGAGCATTCAGTTCTCTTTAGTTTAGGAATTGTGCCAGATCCAGTCTCAGACTCCAACTAATGGCATCTTCTTAGTTGTTAACAATATATGTCAAAAGATCTTTAAAATAGTTGTCCACTTTAGACAATAACTAGTAGAAGGGTGATGTACTGGGGTCCAAGATAATCTGCACTGGTCACCAAGCTACAGATGTCCATATAGTTGCCTTCATTTATGAGATGGACACAAAAGTTCAATGTATGCAGCTTGCCAGCCCTGGTTTGCACTCTGCTGTTTCACTGACTCCCACAGCAGTGGATGGGAGTACCAACCTCTCGGTCCTCTCCCCAAAACACTGGATGTTGGGACAACCCCTTTTAAAGACAGAAATTTCAAATAAATTACAAGACTGTATACTTCTTAAATATGTATTTTTGTATGGTGTTTTGAGATTATGAATAGATTTGAAATAATTTAGAGGCTAAGAAGAAGAATTTGAAAAATAAAATCCAAGTTACACAAAAACCTACAAAATAGAGGAAGATGAGCTGCACAATTTGTTTTCTAGCAAAATGACAAAGTATTCACAGGGTACCACCCAATTAAAACGTAGCCTTTATTAAGACGCTAAAATTACCCAACATATAGTATACAAAAACAAAAAAAATAGATAAACTGTGTAAATACAGCAATCCTTTATCTTCCATAGTAGGGAATAGGGCATAATTATAGGCAGGATAGTGTTGGTCTAGAGGGAGGCCTTACCCTAATTCACGCCCTATGCTATTGAGCCCTGCCTATAGAACAGAATGGCTGCCCTGATAGGGGCGATCCCGTATTCAGGAACCTCCTACAAGCCCTTAGATGGCCCCTGAGAGGGTGCCATTTGTCTCTTTTGGTTCTTTCCACCTCAGATCTATGTCACTGAGTGTGTTGTGATTTAAAAACAAAACAAAAAAAAACACTAAACATGTTTGGTATGTCGTAACGACCTGATCTATAAAAGGATCACATTACTTTCTCATTGAACGGTGAACGCCATAAAAAAAAAAGAAAGAGAAACTATCAATTTAAATTTGGCCCACCTCACTTCCGAAAAAACGGTATTAAAAGTGATCAAAAAATTCATATGTACCTAAAATTAGTGCCAATCAAACCGTCACCTAGTCCCACAAAAAATGAGCCCTTAAATGAGACAATCACCCCAAAAAATTAAAAAATGGATACACAAAAACATGTTTTTTTTCTAAAATGGTTTTATTGTGTAAAACCCCCCAAAAAATTGATATATTAGGTATCGCTGCTTTATCAACGACCTGCTCTATAAAAGTATCAAACAGGTGAATGCTGTAAAAAAATAAAATAAAAACTGTGCCAAAAAAAACATAAAGTGTAATATTGAATGATCCAAAAATCTTATATAACCAAAATTGATCAACTCTTCCCACAAAAAAAGAGGCCCATCGACAGAAAAATAGAAAAAATATGTCTTTCAAGAAATGGAGACACAAAAACATGATTTTTTTTTCAAAAATTCTTTATTATTTAAAACTGAAACAAACAAACATAAAAAGTAGACAAAAAAAATAGACCTGTCAGATGAACATTTAAAAAAAACTAAAATAAAAACTGTGCCAGAACAGCCATTTGTGGTAACCTTGCCTCACAAAAAGCGTAATATAAAGTGATCAAAAAATCATATGTACCCCAAAATAGTATCAATAAAACGGTCACCTCCTCCCGTAGTTTCCAAAATGGGTCACTTTTTGATTGTTTCTACTGTAGGGTGCCTCAGGGGGGCTTCAAATGGCACATGGTGTCTAAAAACCAGTCCAGCAAAATCTGCCCTCCAAATACCATCTGGCGCTCCTTTCCCTCTGAGTCCTGCTGTGTGCCCTTATAGCAGTTTACAACCACATGTGAGGTGTTTCTGTAAACTGTAAAATCAGGGTAATAGATATTGAGTTTTCTTTGGCTGTTAACCCTTGATGTGTTACAGGAAAAAAATGATTAACATGGAAAATCTGCCAAAAAAGGGAAATTTTGAAATCAAATCTCCATATTTCTTTAATTTTTGGTGAAACACCTAAAGGGTTAACAAAGTTAGTAAAATCAGTTTTGAATAACCTGAGGGGTGTAGTTTCTAAAATTCGGTCATTTATGGGTGGTTTCTACTACATACGTCCCACAAAGTGACTTCATAACTGAACAGGTCCTTAAAAAAATGGGTTTTGTAAATTTTGTAAACATTTTTAAGAATTGTTTCTAAAATTCTAAGCCTTCTATTATGGTCGTGGCTACGGATACTGGAGCTATCGTGGTGAACACGGAACCTGAACGTGTCATATGTTACATAGGCCTGGATTGTGCCCATGGCCGTGAAACGAGGGTATCCTATAAGGGGGGCATACCCTGAGGAAGCCCTTGAAAAAAGGGAGGGAGGGTGGGGCACGAGATGTTGCCAGCGTCGGATGACCGTGGGAGGGGGGCTTATAAAGCCTACGCCCCTCCCACAATCACAGGCTGCAACAGCCTTGACAATTATGGTCGTGGCTACGGATACTGGAGCTATCGTGGTGAACACGGAACCTGAACGTGTCATATGTTTCATAGGCCTGGATTGTGCCCATGGCCGTGAAACGAGGGTAGCCTATAAGGGGCCAAAAAGAAAGGCAAAAGGTTAGGTTTAATATTTATTTAAGGGTACGTGAATTACAAAGCCAGTTTGCGGAAAACGTCTGCTATTTCCTGATGCGGATTGGGAATGTACCTGGTGAAGCACGACGATTCCCAGCGTCCCATCTTCCGAATGATATGACTGGGGACGTTATGCTTGGAGGCTGCGGAAGCCGCCCGATCCGAAATGAGTGACCTGAAATAGTTTCCCAGGCCGGTGACTAGCAGGCGAATGTGAGAAATGAATTGCGTGGTCGTGAGGGGCTTGGATTTGAAAGGAAGCAGTGGACTGTCTGGGGAGAAATGACCCAAGGAGCTGATTAATTGGTTGAACACCTGGACGGGGCACCATTTGTTGAAGGACCTGAAGTACTTGACTGGGACTGGGGGTCCTGCTTGTGACGTTTTGGTGGAAGGTAATAGCAGGGTGAAATGGTCGAGGTTCCACGTTAACTGGCTCTTGGTCAGACCCTTGGATTTTGGGGAGAAACCTGTGAATTCCCCTGGGCGCAAGAACCCATAGAAACCTAAGTACATGGCTGCTTTGATGATGGTGCTGGGAAGGAGCCCGAAAGGGTTGCTGTCTAGGGAATTGGAAAGTTTTCTGAACAGATCCCCTGAGACTGGTTGCCTGGTGGGAGTGCATGGCAGACTGTTTTTTTGAATTCCCCTAAGGACAGCCCTGATAGCAGGGGACGCAAATATTGCCTTACTACCGGGATGCTTAAGGGTGGAATGGTATTGCACCCCTGCCATGTACAATCTGATGGAATTGTAGCCGAGTTTGAGGTGGTGATGGCAATAAGCTAAGAAGGCCATCAGATAGGTGGTCCTATCTGTGCCGCTGCTGGGGTGGAGACGTGAAAATTTTTGGAAGCTGTTCCAACCGGTTTTGTAGTTTCTAGCGGTGTTGGCTGACAGGGATTTTTGCATGAGGGATTTGGCGGATGAAATGATTTGTGCTAGTCCATTGCGTAGTGTGTTGAACTCCGGAGGGGACAATCCTGCTGGATCCGCCTATGGCATGACCTGGAAGAAACAGTTGAAATGAAAGCGTGACAGTGCGTCAGCCGCGGAGTTCTGGACACCCTGGATGTGTATGCAAGAAAATTGGAAGTTGTGCTGTAGGGACAACCAAACGAGTTTGCGGACGAAAGGCATGATGTGGCGGGATTTGGACCTACCTTTGGTAAGGATGTCCACTACCGACTGGTTGTCCGTGATAAATGTCACCGGGGAGTTGGCCCACTGCCTGCCCCAAACTTTTGCGGCCGCTACGATTGGGTAGATCTCTAGGAGGGGGGAGGATCTGAGGTACTCACTGAGCGAAGAGATCTCGGGGGGCCAGTGGCCTGTGAACCACTGGGTGTTGTAGATGGCCGCGAAACCCCGGGAGGCAGCGGCGTCGAAAAAATCGTTGGAAAAGAGGGACACCATTGGGGAACGAAAAGGGAGATCCCATTCCAGCGGGTCAGGAAGGAATTCCACATGGCTAGATCCGCCATCGCGTGTGCGTCCAGGACTATCGGGGAGTCCTGCTCTGTGGCCGTTGGTAGCAGATCCAGGAGTCTGGACAAGAAGGCCTTGCCCTGGGGCATGATCCTGGCGGCGAAATTTAGCATGCCTAGCAGGGATTGTAAGTCCTGCTTTGAGACGACCCTGCAACCCACAAATCTGAGAATTACCTCCTTGATCTTTGACAGCTTGTCCTCGGGCAACCTCGCTTCCATCTTGCGAGTATCTAGGACCACGCCGAGGAAAGTGAGGGTGGTCGAGGGTCCCTCGATCTTGGTGGGAGCGACAGGGATGTTGAGGCTGGCGAAAACCTGGAGTAGGCTGTCGAGTTTGCAGGGTGGGACGTCTGGTTGCTCTATCAAGAGAAAGTCGTCCAGGTAGTGGATGACCATGGGGCACCCACAATGGTTGTCCAGGACCCAGTGGAGGGCCTGGGCGAACTGGTCGAACAACCACGGACTACTTTTGGAGCCGAAAGTGAGGCGGGTGGCGATGTAGTACGAGTCGTCCCATTTGATGCCATAGAATTTCCAGAGTTGTGGGTTGATGGGCAGCAGCTTGAAGGCGTCTGCCAGGTCAGCCTTGGACAGCCAGGCCCCCCGGCCCGCCAGGAGGATGAGAGCGATGGCTTCACCAAGAGTAGAGTACTTCATCGAGAACTCCTCTGACGGAACCAGGGAGTTGAGGCTGGGAATGTGAGAACCATGAGGAGCTGAAAGGTCATAAATTAATCATTTTTTATTGGAATTTTTTTTGGTTAAGATGCCGATAGGGTTAATCCTCCAGTAGTCAAACGGAATGCTGGAGAAAGGGCCGATGAGGAAACTCTTCTCCAGTTCCGCCTGGACCAGAGGACCCACCGAAGCGGCGTCGGAAATGGCAGACCTGAGGTTGGGGCCTTCCCAAGATGACTGAGGAAGAAACACGAGACCAGTGTGGAATCCTTCCTTGAAACCGTTGATAAGGAAGCTGACTTGGTGGGGATTATGATGGTCACGGAGAAGCGCTGCTAATAGGTCCACGTTGACTACGCCTAGTCACTTGTTTCTCCCTGATCTATTTGGGCAAACCGACAGGGGGTGGGCCCTGAAACAAGTGGAGCAGACGTGGAGTGCTCTGCATTGGTTGTAGTTGCAGGTTGCAAAATTGTAGTTGTTGCAAACCTGACTGTTTCCCAGGAAGACTATGGGTCGACCCAGCTTGTCGGTGCCCGAGTTGTGCCTGGGCTGGGACCCTGAGGAGCCTGCCACAGATCTGGGCAGGGATGATGGAAGGCTGGGGTTTGGACACCAGTCTGAGGCATGCAGAATGGATTGGCATGACTCGCAAGCGGGGGCTTTGAGACCGGCAAAATGTCGGCAAAACAGTTCCATGTCCAGGGATGCCCAATTGGTGACACGTTGGAACTGGGCGAGGGCCGCCGTGGCTTTAGCCAAGAAGGAGCGGTGATAATCATAGAATGTGTACCCTCCGTACTTATGCCCCAGATCCGTGACCCTGTACAGGTACAAATCCAGCTCCTCGCGCCTTTCGGGGAAGGCGGAGCAGATTATGTCCCTGAACAGGCTGAAGGCCAGGACGAATTCTGGGATGGATAGTTTCCTGTTCAATCGGGCATCCCTGGACCTGAGGACTATCGACACATTCTCGCAGGCTATGGTCCTATTCTCAACCGTGTCGTGGGTGGCAATGAGTATGGCGGCTAAGTTGACGTCCTTCCCTTCCAAGATGTCTCGTTTGAGGGTGTCGGTCACAAAATGGGACGGGGCTACCTCAGACAAGGCGGGAACCCTACCTGAGGATGTGGATTGGGACGTGGAAGCGACCGGGAGAGTAGGGACAGGGATGCTGGGAGACGGGTCTCTGGACTCTACTGCCGACAGTCTGGTCTGAATGTCCGATACGGAGGTGGCTAGGGAGTTGATAGTGGCATGCAGCTGGATCAATGACAACTGAATAGTTGACATTGACACCTGGTCTTCGGAGTGGGACGGATCGGACACGAGGAGTCGACAGAGCTCCGCCTTCCTGGCCGAAGCTGGGTACCGAATCCCTCGTTTGGTTAGTTCGGCTATTATCTTGGGGATCGTCCAGCTTCGGAGTGACCCCACGCTGGCATGGCTGGAAGCCAGGGAATCCGGAAGGGATGCGGAGTCATCTAATTCGGAATGGTGAGACATAATGGGAAGCTGAAAGAGAGGACAAGGTTATTTTTTTTTGTTTGAGACGTAGCCTCGAGGACGTGAGGGCCCTGATGGCGGTCCCCAGCTAAATGCTTGGAGCGACCTGGAGAAACATGATGATGCTTGTAACCGGATAAATATGAATAAAGAGGGGATCGGTACATTTAAAGGGCTTCTGTCACCCCACTAAAGTGATTTTTTTTTTTTGGGCTGGTGAAATTAATTATATTGCGATATATCACAATATAATTGTGTCACTTACTTTGATCCAGCAGTTTCTTCCAAAAACGAAGTTTTATCATATGTTAATTAGGTCTCTAACAGCAAGTAGGGCGGCTACTTGCTGCTAGCTGCTGCAGAAATCCGCCCCCTCGCCGTGTTGATTGACAGGGCCAGCCGGGATCTCCTCCTCCGGCCAGCCCTGTCGGCATTTCAAAAATCGCGCGCCTCTGTGGGTTCGGCGCAGGCGTTCTGAGATGAGGAGGCTCGTCTCCTCAGCACTCCCTCAGTGCGCCTGCGCCGATGACGTCTTCTATTTCGGTGATGTCATCGGCGCAGGCGCACTGAGGGAGTGCTGAGGAGACGAGCCTCCTCATCTCAGAGCGCCTGCGCCGAACCCACAGAGGCGCGCGATTTTTGAAATGCCAACAGGGCTGGCCGGAGGAGGAGATCCCGGCTGGCCCTGTCAATCAACACGGCGAGGGGGCGGATTTCTGCAGCAGCTAGCAGCAAGTAGCCGCCCTACTTGCTGTTAGAGACCTAATTAACATATGATAAAACTTCGTTTTTGGAAGAAACTGCTGGATCAAACTAAGTGACACAATTATATTGTGATATATCGCAATATAATTAATTTCACCAGCCCAAAAAAAAAAATCACTTTAGTGGGGTGACAGAAGCCCTTTAAATTCCACCTGGTCTACCGAGGGCTCAGATGATTCGTGGCGGTGTAGACGAAATCGGTCTTTGACTGAGATGAAAGTAACAGTTTTAGTGGAGGTCAGTGGTTGGTGAAAAAAGGGGGCTGTGTGAGGACGAGACGTGGCCTGACTGGCGCAAACAGGCATGAGACGTATACGACAGACGTGGGCTGAATGATGAAGGCAGGCGTGAGACGTAAATGACTGACATGGCCTGAATAACGAAAACAGGTGAAGAAGTGACTGATGGTTGTGATCAGATCATAAAACAGGCGTGATACATGATGGACGGACAGAAACATTAAAGACAGATGGGAGCTGGATGATGTGGAGCGTGGACAGACGTAGGCGGAATGATGGCAACAAGCGGGAAACGTGAATGACGGACGCGGCCTGAATGATGAAAACAGGCGTGAAACGTAAAGACAGACGTGGCCTAAATAACGAAAACAGGCGTGAAAATAGAAATGACTGACGTGGCCTGAATAACAAAAATAGGCGTGAGACATGAAGAACAGATGTGGCCTGAATAACGAAAACAGGCGTGGAACGTGAAGACAGACGTGGCCTGAATAACGAAAACAGGCGTGGAACGTGAAGACAGACGTGGCCTGAATAACGAAAACAGGCTTGGAATGTGAAGACAGACGTGGCCTGAATAACGAAAACAGGCGTGGAACATGAAGACAGACGTGGCCTGAATAACGAAAACAGGCGTAGGACGTGAAGACAGATGTGGCCTGAATAACGAAAACAGGCGTGGAAAGTGAAGACGGACGTGGCCTGAATGACGAAAACAGGCGTGAGACATGAAGACAGACGCGGCCTGGGGTTGAAAACAGGCTAGGACAAGGGAGACGTGAAACCGGACGCATATGACAAACAATGTTGTGACCATGAGATAGGCATGGACGTGGACGAGCAAACGTGAAATATCATAATAAAACACGAAATACCAACCTGCAGATGAGGATTTGATGGACAAAAGAAAAAATGGGACAGGTAAATTCCGTAAAAAACGGTTGACGTATAATGGCTCTTGTCAGAAGGAACCGCAAGGTAGCTCTGTAACGTAAAAGGGGTGGACAATATATATATATATATATATATTTTTTATTTTTTATTTTTTTGTTTGCAAATGTGTGGCGGGTTTATATTATTTGTTGATTAACTTTTTTTTTTTTTTTTCACTGCTTGTGCTGGTGGGGTAGGAAGACCATGTCTGTGACTCCCTCCAGCAGCCTGCTGGGGAGCATGCGCAGTGAGACATTGCCGAGAGAAGGGGCGTGGATGAGCAGTAGCCGTCCCCGCCCCCCCGCCGGGATTGCGAGTAAGCCGAACGGAGGGGGAACGCACCGGTCGAGGTGAGGGAGGGAATGGAGGGGCGCTGTACTTGGGGTGGCTGGGTGGTGACGAGGAGCGGTGCTATGTGAAGGAGGGCAGAGAGAAGGGGCGTGGATGAGGAGGAGCCGGCCCCGCCCCCCCCACCGGGACTGCGAGGAAGCTGGACGGTGGGGAGGCCGACCACGCCGTCTGCCAGGCGGCCCCTGGAGCGCTCCGGTCGAGGTGAGAGCTGAAGTGTGGAGGGGGGCCGGTGTGCTGAGGACAGGAGGCGCTGGGTGAAGGAGGGCGGGAGGAGGTCGGGCAGCAGTTGGGCGGTGGGCGGGAGGAGGGTGGAAACAGGGGTCGGTGCCGGACCACTCTCCCCTGGAGACCGTGGAGCAGCAATGGCAGCGAGAATAGAGGTGGAAAGTGTCCGTGGCCGGCAGGAGGTGGCGGAAGCAGCCGGCAATGTTGTGAGGAGCGTGGGCGGCGCGAGTACTTGAGGCCGGACGGCCTACAGAATTAGCCGTGATGGCGAGTGACGCGTGGGGGAGTCCAAACATACTTACCTGGCCGGAACAGCGATCGTACAGGACTGGCGAAACCAAAGTGGGAAGCACGAGATGACGCCAGCGTCGGATGACCGTGGGAGGGGGGCTTATAAAGCCTACGCCCCTCCCACAATCACAGGCTGCAACAGCCTTGACAAATGTCCTAAAAAATAAAATTACATCTACAAAATGATGCCAACATAAAGTAGATAAATGGGAAATGTTAAATAATAAGAATTTTGTGAGGTATCACTATCTGCCTTAGGCCTCTTGCACACAAAAGTTTTTTTCCGTTTCCGTTCCGTTTTTTGCGATCCGTATACGGAACGATTGATTTCAATGGATCCGCAAAAAAATGGAAAGTACTCTGTATGCCTTCCGTTTCCGTATTTCTGTTTTCCCGTTCCGTTCAAAGATAGAACATGTCCTATTATTGTCTGCATAATGGACAAGGATAGTACTGTTCTATCAGGGGCCAGCTGTTCCGTTCCGCAAAAACGTAATGCACAGGGACGTCATCCGTATTTTTTGCAGATCAGTTTTTTGCGGACTGCAAAATACTGAAAAAGCCATACGGTCATGTGCAAAAGGCCTTAAAAGCAGAGAAATTCAAATTTTTTAAATTAGAAATTTTTCAAAATTTTCGGTAAATTTAAGATTTGTTTTATAAATTAAGGTGATTTATATTGACTCATATTTACCACTATCATGAAGTACAATGTGCCACGAGAAAACAATCTCAGAATGGCCTGTATAAGTAAAAGTGTTCCAAAGTTATTACCACATGACACGTCAGATTAGCAAAAATCGGCCTGGTCCTTAAAGGGGTTGTCCGGGTTAATACCTCCATTTTCACCCCGGCAGTCCCCTGACTTGAGCATCGGAGCAGTTCAATTTTTGGAAGATCCAGTGTCGTACCAGGGCTCTCCATGGGGCTGTCAGGAAGCCCGGCACTCATGGGCGTGATTTAGCGCTGCTCTAGCCATTAAAACGTTTAGGGCAGCGCTAAAGCCCGCTCATCAGAGCCGGTGACGTCACCTGAACACACTGCAGGGCGGAAGCTTCCGCCTGGCAGTGTGTTATTGAAAACAGAAGAGACCTTGCGCAGGGCAAGGAAGCGCATCAGAGCATGAGATGCTCCGATGCTAGCCTCGGGGGCCGGCCTGGGTGAAAATAAGGGTATGTCCGGGTTCAGCTCTGAACCCGGACAACCCCTTTAAGATAAAAAAAAAATGGCAATGTCCTTAAACTGTTAAAGAGAATCTGGCATTATAAACCAAAAAAACTACTGTGAAATATGGATAGATGAAAACACACAGATTGCGTACAGTATATTTTTTGGTTATCTTTCAACTTGATTACATGTAGTATGCCTGTAAATAGCCCCTGCCCGGTATGTGCCCTGTATGCTGATTATGTCATTTAGGGGCGGACATGCCATATGTCCAACCAGTGCAGCTGCACAAGGGCACAGTAGGAAAGGGGCCTCACTTCCACCATAAAATCATCTTACTACTGTATGTAAAGTCTGTATTACACAGGCCGATTCAGAAAGCGATTGTTGGGAGGGAAGCGTTCCATCCCGGTAATCGCCTGCTCGCTAGTGGAGGAGAACGCTGCTATTACATGCAGCAATCTCCTCCGCAGCATGGACAGGAGTGATCGCTATGCCATCGCTCATCCCCATACTGTCTAGTGGTTTGCCGCCGGCAGATTGCTATTAGGCAGCACGATCTGCTGCCGGCAAGAGCTGATTTTTAATATGCTCAAAAATTTGAATTGCCGGATGAACAAGTTTACATCCTGGGACCCGAGCAGAGCAGCGGAGGTGAGAGAGCGCAGGAGCTGGGAGTCAGCGTCGGGAAGCAGGTAAATATGCCTCCCATCGCAGGTCAGCCCCCAAATGTGTACAACCTCTTTAACCATGCTTTACAAGATGACAGAATATATTGTACTCATCAATGTTATACCAGTCAGCTACACTCTTGTATATTCCAATATTTTTTCATAATGTAACATATCTCTTTTAAAATACTGTATTTGTCAATCATATGGCTTTAGCTTTGGTAGTCTTATGTAAAACCTCAGTCATCATTGTCTGCACAGATAATGCAATTGTTACCTGCAGTCCTGTTACACCACAGATAACGCTGGGACTACAGGGGCAACGTGTCAGTGCCTGAGGGCCACAAAAAAGGAAGAGGAGGCCCAGAGCCGGCAACAGTGTGAATACTGTCTCAGGGCAGCCTGGGCAGGCTTCATAGTCTTGGAGCCATAAACCATTCATTGGGGCAGCGGCAGACTAGTACCTCCTGTCCTGTAGAGCAGTTTCTGTCCATAGATGTGATTTTAGTGAGTGGAGAGGAGAAGAGGTAGAGGTGCAGCTCCAGTATAGACTGACTCACTGTAGCAGGCAGCTCCGGTGCTCCGCTCCCACCGTCTGAAACCTCTTTGTTGTGATGTCATGCGAGACATGTTCAGAAGACTGTGCCCGCCCAGGTGCCTCCTCCATGCTTGGCACCCGGGGCATATGCACCCACTTGCAACCGCCTTCCCCCCTTCCCCCGTTATGCCCCTGGGTACATCATTCTGTGAACCATGTTTGATATGTATATTCTGTAAAGAATGTCATTATATGTATTATTTGTGATATTTAAATATTTTTTATTTTTTTTGCATACTTATTTATTCCTTCTAACAACTAATGTTCCAGAGAATCATTTGTATATGATGATTTCATAATTACATTTTCCACCAATGCAATAGCTTATTTGTTTTGGAGCCTAATTTGCATATTCATATGTTGATATCACAATTACATTTTCCACCAATCCAATAGTTTATGTGTTCCAGAGCCTCGTTTGCATATTCTGGTGATGTCATAATCCCATTTTCCACCAATCCAATTGCTTGTTTCAGAACCTCATTTGCATATTCTGATGATGTCATAAAGACATTGTCCCTTAACCGGCGCCTGATGCTGTAACCGGTGCAGTGCTGTTGTCTTCTCAGTGGGACATAGTTCTGCTCTCTTGCGTCCTTAGTGATTATTTGCTACAGGAAGCGATTTTACTAAAGATGTCTGGTTCTATCCAGACCATGTGGCTTCTACTGCTCGTAACATCTGTCTTCATCGGACTGTCTCTCTGTTGCATACCATGCGACTCCAGAGGGAAAATGGCTATGGAAGAATTCAACACCTTCATCAAAAGCCAAGTCGATGACATTGACTCAATAGAAGCTTATGTCAACATCAAGCGGTTTGCCAAAGTCACAGAGAAAAAAGTCTTGGACTACCTTGAGGATGAAGTCGGCATACTGGGTAATTATATTATTACTATTATCTCTATTTCATATAATCTATAGATAGATAGATAATTATTGTACCATTATTTTCCTTCCAGATAAATATGCTATATCCGAAATTGCGTCTGAATATAAAAAATCTGTGGACGTCATCCAGGATATAGGTTTTAAGGGTAAGTACAATATTTTATACGTAGGTGGAAATTCTACTTCTCTTATTAATAGGAATTAGTGTGTTGGGGGCTCAGACTGATAGATGAGGGGATCGGACTCTCATTCTTCTCCTCTTTATATATCTTAGAGGTCCAGCTTCTTCACATCATTGGACTCCATTTCCAGCGACTCAAAGAAAAGCTCAAGGTTATCGTCCAGGACTCAAACCAACGTAAGTGGAATCTTCTTCTGTCTACCATTGTACTTATCTTCTACGCGTCTGGTAGGTTGTCAGAGAGGATGTTTTCTGCTTGTTTTCCTTTCCCTACAGCCTAGTGACAGGAGGGAGCGATTGTAATAAAATGTTCTATACTGGGAATTGCTATGCGTGCAGTTTTCTTTTGTATTATTGCAGTGATATAGATAGAGCCCTCATATACAGGGGATTTCTGTTCTCTATTGTTTTCTAGTAGTAATTCTGCTTTTCTTCATTTCTCACTTTTAGGGAGGTGTCCAAATAAACAAGGTGAGTTCTTCTAGATATAACACGTGCTATAATATGGCATATAAATGCATTACACACACAGGCCTCGTGTAGTAATAGTAATGTAGACCCAAACTAGAGATCCCCACAGCCACCAATCAGATCACTGCTGTTATCTCCTACCCTGTACTGGACATATGAAAGCCGGCACCTGATTGGCTGCCAGGGATGTTTGCACTAGGAGCTGCTGCGCTCTCTGTAGAGGCCCGGAACGTTCTGGGGCGGCTCAGAGATTTCTGTCAATGGAAATCTAGAAAACAAAGTGACGAACACAGAGGCACTGACATCATGTAATAATAAGGAGACCCAGAGATGAGAGGTTTCTGAGTCTGACAATGAGGACAGTCAGTAATGTCTTCTTTCTTCTCCATTCCTCAGGTGCAGACAGCTGTGGTAAGTACATTTTATACCAGATTCAGCTTCTTGCCATTATTATTATCTATAAGATTGGAAGGTTATAACACAAGTGCATTTCCCCAGGATTAATGGTGCAAACCTACACCAACTGTAAGACCTGCTCCGAGGAGAAGGTTGTCTGCGCCGGGGGCCCTCCAAAAAATCAAGGTACAGTATAAGATTTCTATCATAGGCCAGATGAACTAGAATTACACTATATAATGCATGTCACTGGACCTTTCCCACTAGTGTGTGTAAACTACGTGTAAACTGTGGGTACTGTGCCTATTATACAGAGGTGAGCAGCACTACATAGGCGCTTTACACAGCACTCGCTGACTATTATATGATGTCTCCTCTTTTCACAGACTACTTGGAGAGATGCAGCTGCCTGTGCACCTCCAACAGATGTTTTGGTAAAGTAGAAGTTTATTTTCTTACATCTACATTCATATAGTACATTAGTAAATATATAGGACCCAAAATCCTCACCGTACAATAAATATACCAGTCACTGGTATACACCAGACTTCCCAAAGCAGGAGGATATTTAAATAATACGATTCAGTCCATAAGCAGGCTAGAAGGGTGATTTGTGGCAGCCTGTACAGTATACTGTCCATGTGCAGGTGACAGAGGGGTGATAGATACCAGCACATGATTATCATATTTATTCTAATATTATAAGTGTCTTTAATGCTCGGCTCACATTTCATTTCTTTCTTCTTTCCTCAGATCTGAAAACTGGACGGTCCTGCTCTCCATGTAAAGATCACAAGTCTCACCTGGCAGAGACTGTAAACTGTGGAGGTGAGGAGATGGCAGAATATAACCAGTTACTATCAGTCTCCTCTATGATGCCCATATTTCCTATTAGGTCTTATAGAAGGAGACGTGTTATTGAGACAACCCCTAAATGTAGGACAGAATATCTACACAATTACTTCCATAATATCTTCTTTCATTTTCCTGTTCTTCTAGAGATAAATATAAAAATCCCAGAATATGAAGAACTAATTCTGGACTGTACTTTTGAATGGTACGCGAGGCTGGAGGAGACCTATAACAACGTGTTCACCCTGGTAAGTACAAGGCAGATTTCCAAGAAAATAAGGGTAAAATTGGGAGATTGTTCAGTTTGAGTTATATGACCATAATGTTAAGGCAGTGATTCCCAAACTTATTCCTTTCATTAGTCAAAAAACACTTAGCAGAAAGTCCTTTCACCCAATATCATCACCCGGCTGCTCAATATGGTCTAAAATCAGACTTTCTGTCATGTCAGCAAATTATCATCAGTAATTTTATAGATTTTTGTCTTAATGATATGACTATGATAAATTACAAATATTATATTATAAATAGTTGTGATATCTGAGGCTCTAATAATTCTCCATATTTTTTCTATAGCATAATGAACAGAATCCCAAAATCACCCGGGAGCCCTATCTAGTGATCAAGGGCGTACAGATGGGGGACTCCGGACGGTACACGTGTACCACCATCCTGGACTCTGAGGTGCCAGTGAGTAAGATCACCTATAACGTGGCAGGTAAGGACATATTATTACTGGCACTATGCTGGGTGGTAATTCTTAGATACACGGGATTCATAACTACTTGTGGGTGATAATTAGTGAGAAAGGATCTAGTTCTGAAAATCTGAGTTGTCACCTATAATGTGGGGTTATTTTACATTAGTATTTGTAAGGAAAAAACCTATAATGGAAATATTTGAGCCATTTCTGTATTTTGGAGCCACTCTTGGTTTTGACAGTGCTTCTGGGCCTCCATGATGCAGACGATTCTGATATTCTGACATATATTCCATGTTATTTCATGTATAAGATACACTACAATGTCATTATCGTTCTCTTCATGGAATTAACTATTAATGTAATTGTTTTCTTCATTTAGTTATCAGCGGATCGGAACAGGCGACAAAAACATACCATCCTCGCCCTACACTTCCTGATGTGCTTGACATCACAGCGCCTGAGCCGCCACTTCTAGAGGAGCTACGGAACAACAATGCTTCCCTCATAGCAATATCTGTGGCCGGCTCCGTCACCATCATGCTGATCGCTGGCATATGGTAGGTAGCATTTATAAGATACTCTGTGGAACAGGCGCATTATTTCAGATACATATTACACATTACACAGTGTAAACTTAGTCCAGGCCGTCACTAGATGCTCCAGATTTATCACAATACTGAACGCTTCATGATAAATTTGGCGCATATTACAAGGCCAGACATGTTATAATGTCAGTGGACTGATAAGCAGCTAATGTAAGAAAAAACATTGGAGGATCTGTGCACACATTTCACTCAGAGCTGACATGTAAGTAGCAAATATCAAATAACTGATAGATTTACTTTTTTCAGCATCTGCATGTTCTGGAGGAAAATGAAATCTAGAGAGCCTCTGGAAAAAGAGCCAGTGTGAAGGCGAACCGTCGAGCACCATCCTGTACTGCCGCCTGCCAGGAAAAAAAAACCCTGAAAATTTTAACCCTTCCCCAAAAACAAAAAACTTAAAAAAAACTTCCCTTCCCCATTTCTCCCTTCCCTTTCTTTCCCTTATCCCCTCCATAAAAAAATAAAAAAAATAAAAATGTTTCCCAAAAAATAAAAAAAGATCTTCCCTTCCCCTTTTCTTCCCTCCCCTTTATCCCTAAAAAATAAAAAAATATACAAAAAATCTTGACTGCAGCATTTCATTTCCCATTCCTTACCTGCCTATATATCAGATAAGAACTACAGAGACTATATCGGAGAAAGACCAGGAGGATGGAGTCTCTTCTTGCTGTTCTTGTCACCAGAGCCAGTTTCAAGATCTATAGTCATATAACTTATGGTTTGACTGAGCGGAAACATGTCTTTATTAGAAAACCTCTCTAAGGGCTCATGGACATGAACGTATTTTTTGTCGGTTCCTTTTTTTTTGTGGCCCTAATGCAGAACCATTCACTTCAATGGGCCTGCAAAAAAAAAAACTAAATAACTCTGTGTGCATTCAGTATCTAAATGTCCGCAAGTCCATTCCGCAAGGACAGGCATTGTTACAATGGATTCTCAAAAAATACGGATGTCACACGGATGTCACACAGGTGTCATCCGTTTTTTTTGCGCATCCATGTTTTGCAGATCACAATATACATACGATCATGTGCATGAGCCCTAAATCTAGATGACTAACTTCAAGCTCCTGGGCTCCAATGTAAAATATTTAACAGGGTCTTGAACTATCATGTGTGGTGTACAGCACTGGTCTACTCATATGTGGACCTTTTGGACCCTTTCAGATTAAAGGGCCTAGGGTGTGACCTTTGCTGGAGGAAAAAGGTGGAGCCCCCATCTTCTGTCTAACCATTCAGATTGGCTGACACCACCATGTATGAACCATGCACAGCTCCTGGGCCCATTACGTACCCTCTCTTCCAAATTCTTTGGCATGGATTTTTATAAACAATGCCGTGTGACGGGCACTACTTACTTGGTGGTTACTTTGGGCCATGGGTTTGCTATCTCTCCATTTTTCACTCTTGCTCTGTCCTGTCCTTCTGGTACTAAACAAAAAAGAGTGGTAGGACAGCACCACTTACTTGAATTCATTCAAGAGGCTTTGCGGCGGTGCTCGTGACGTCAGGTCCCGGCCTCATAGACCCCACAGATACCAGAAAAAACGAAGAAGGTCACGGCACTCCAAAGGCTATTCAGTGTTTTTATTACACCACAAAATCAGCAGCAACGTTTCGACAATAGTCTTTTTCAAGCTACAAGCATGTTCACAAATGACTCACAATATATAAGGGTACTAATTCATACCAATTACCCAGTGAATGTGCATTAACACAAATCCCACCCCTTCTCAGGTACATACAATCATATAACTAATTAATCAACCATCGTGCGTATTTAATATGAGGCTTACCAAGCGTTCACATGTGCGGCTGTCACTGTGTAATGCATCCATGGCGAGCGGCGTCTTCCGCATACGAATGCGCCTGCGCGAACATCCTAACGGGATTCACATACATCTCAACGTCATCTGGGCAGTCACATGACCATCGACGCTGTTCTCGGTCATCTGACTGGTGACGTGTCTAAGCGTCTACTCGCTGTCATAGTAACCACAGGTCCTATAAGGGAAAACTTTCCTATCCTGTAGATTCCTTCTTTGGATATTATTTTTGATACACACTGAGGATTACACAGACGCCGGTCACCATGGGCGCAACATCAGAGAGACAGCCTCATTAAACAACAATAGAGAATAAACAAAAACAAAAACAGCGACGGGAGAACCGATCTCAGCAGGCCATCTATAAGACCTCAGTCATAGCTACATTGCGGTTCAATACACCAACTGTGAATATGTCAGGCGGAGACACATGATCTCACACATAAATATGATCACATAAAAAGAGATCAAAAAAAGGAATCAACATAAGATCCCATTGGCGGAATTTCAGAAAAGATCCTGCTAGAAAAACAACACAGGGCTGTGCAAACAGTGTAGTCCTCTTAATATTCATTTAATTGGAAAAATATTATTCAAGAGTGGCAAGTGTAGCATATAGGTTGAGATCCCGTGTTATACACGGTGCAAAGTAATCAGACCCACCCGAGTGCTAATAGCCAGGGGTGTAGCGGTATAATATGCTCAAAATCATACTGTCCACTGTTGTTGGACAAGGAGTACTAGGGCCACAACCATCGTCCCCCCTCTGTCAAAAGAGGGACCACCGATGTGTGCCCCCGCCTGGTCTGGGCCCCACCGTCAGGTGGACCCCTACCATGCTTACCCCCAAGGTCTCCTACAAAGATCTAAGAACTCCAATAGAAAACAACCTATGTCACCAGCCATCTAAATTCTTCTGTCTGCATAAAACAGCCTCCGAGATGGATAATGTAGGATCTAGTCAAATTGTCAGTTTAATGAATAATGTATTTCCGCCACACATAATCAGTTAGTGGAACCTAATGCACAACACGTGCAATAATATAATAACCTGCTGGACGGCTCCCAGGTTACTGTTCCCATCTCTCGCGCACATCCCGCGTGGATGCCTCATCTATTAGTGAAAAACACAAAAATACAACAAGAAGAATAAAATTTAAAATTTATAATCTCGATTATATATCGGGTACTGTTACTTATTACATATAAAAACCCTTACTTTTCACATCCTGTTAGACGACTCAGAAGAGAGAACCCACCTTGAACTCCCGATTGAGTCCCTTAGGCTCAATGGTGTCCAACTCAAAGATCCATCTGAGTTCCAGACGTTTCAATAGTCGTTCCCGATCGCCCCCTCTCTGAGGCGCGGGAACGCCATCAATAACCCTAAACCTCAACTGTGCAACGGTGTGCTTGAATCTGTAAAAATGTTCCGGGACCGGGAGTTCACTCTCCAGATTTCCAGACGTGTTCTCCATTTTCGTAAACAGTTTCCGGATGGAATACCTGTGTTGGTTAATTCTCAATTTGCAGGCCTGTGTGGTCTCACCCACATAGATGAGACCACACGGGCACTGCAATGTATAGATCACAAATTCAGAAGAACACGTGTAGAAACCCTTTATATCATACCTCTTCCCACTATGTGGATGGAAAAAGGTTTGTCCCTTCTGTACATTATTGCAATTGCAACAGTTGAGGCAGGGATAGCATCCCTTTCTGGAGAGGCGTGACTTGTCAGGCCTCTGCAGAAAGGAATGCACCAACTGATCTCCAAGATTTTTAGACCTTCTGTAGGACATAAGCGGTGGTGTCTGTAACTCGGCAATGTCTGGGAAAGAACGTGTCAGGATCGACCAATTTCGTCTGAGCGAATCCGTTATTTGTTTGCTCAAAACCGAATGTGTGGACACAAAGGGTAATCTCTTATTCTCAGTTTTAATTCTAGTCGAGGTCAACAAATGCGTCCTTGTATGTTGTCTGACTTTGTCAAGATGTCTCTGAACCAACTTTTTGGGATACCTTCTGGCTATGAACTTAGAGCTCATTGCCTGCAATCCCTCATCCATTTTTTTATCATCTGAGATGATGCGTCTCACCCTTAGAAGTTGACTATATGGAAGAGAACTCAGCATGTTCTTAGGGTGGGCGCTGTCGAAACGTAACATACTATTTCGATCCGTTGGTTTGACAAAAATGTCTGTTTGAAGACCACTTTCAGCCACATAGATTGATGTGTCTAGAAATTGTATAGAGTGCAACGAATCCACCCTAGTGAACTTCAGTTGTGTATGGACACTATTAATTAAGTCATGAAACTCTCCTAACTCCACATCAGTCCCTGACCATATGAGGAAGATGTCGTCTATATACCTCATCCACCCGGACACAAATTGGAACAGGGTGGATGGGTATATAAACGACTCCTCCACATATGTCATATAGATGTTGGCATATGTCGGGGCCATATTAGACCCCATGGCAGTCCCACGATTTTGGATATAGAACTTTTCGTCAAAGCTAAAATAGTTACACGTCAACAGGATCTCCAACAGTGAGCTGACAAATTTGCATACTGTAGCGGGATGGTCAGTTTGTTGCAAGGCCCACTGCACCGCTTCCAAGCCTTTTTCATGTTCAATGCAGGTATATAGACTGGTGACGTCAAAGGACACCAGTCTATCACCCGCACCGAACGTCAACTGTTGGATCCTGTTGAGGAATTCAGTCGTATCCCTCACATATGACTTCGCCCCCGTTGCCGCAGACCTCAACAATTTGGTTCTCCATGGACATTATGTTATTGAACATGGAGTTCCTACAGAAGGACACAATAAAAATTAATACAAGGGTGCAGGAGCACGAGGAGCGACTAAAATCAATTACCAGCGCACAGGAATACGACAAATTCCTTGACCAAATTAAAGGAGATCTCCATAAATACCGCCTTAATATTGAGGAAACTAAAAGGCAGAAGTGGTCTAGAGATGAGGAGGATTACACCAAGGGGAACATCTATAAAAGAACACAACCAGAGGTCAATAAATTCAGGTCACAGAAAAAACGCAGATTCCAGAGACCAAGGGGACGTCGCACAGACTTCACGGATACGGACTCCTCTACTGAGGGCATCAATGGGACTGATTTTTTAGGATCGGGACCCCTAAGGGACACAGGGGAAGACGCAGGGGAGGACGCAAACATCACCAGCATAGAAGGAACAACCAGGAATATCCGCTCAACACGGTCAGCCAAACCACCGGTGGGAACCAAAACACCTGTGTCACAGCAGGGGAGAAGAGGTGCACAGAAGTCGGCACAATGAATGGGACTCAATTGGTGGTAAATATTTCCTCTTATGACCTCACTGATGTGGAATTAAGAGTATTGAATAAGGGATTGTCTTTTTGCCCTACATCCACGGTTGACTGGTTCCAAAATGAAATTGATTTGTTACATTTCTTTAGGCGGATTAAGTTAAAAGTTTTTTTCAATGGTCAGACTCAGAGACCCAGGGAGGGACCTCCTCCCGGGGCCTCTGATGACACTGAGCACAGTATTTTAAGATTGACTGATCTGGGGCTACACATTAAGAGTGATTTCCAACCCCCGATATACCACAAAGCAATAGACACTTTTATATCCTTGGTCCGGTCGGATGTCACTAGATTGAGACAACAGAATGATGGTGTCTCCGGTTCTAACCTGACCAAGGATGAAAAAGTTGCATTGACCTCCCTTGGTCGGCGTAAAGAGCTTACGATTAAGGCAGCCGACAAGGGAGGGGCAATTGTGGTTATGAATACTACACAATATGTCAGTGAAATTGAAAAACAACTGCAAGACACAGAAGTGTACAGACAAGTCAATGAAGATCCGAAATTCGGTGTAATGAAAAAAATAAAAATACTGGTAGATAATGCTTATGCTAATAACATCATAGATGTAAAACTCCATAGCTATCTGATAGAGAAACATCCAGTGACGCCCACCCTGTATGTCTTACCGAAGATACACAAAGATTTATACAACCCGCCAGGACGTCCCATAGTGGCGGGCATAGATTCCGTCTTTGCCCCTGCGGCTGTGTTCATCGACAAATTGTTGAGGTCTGCGGCAACGGGGGCGAAGTCATATGTGAGGGATACGACTGAATTCCTCAACAGGATCCAACAGTTGACGTTCGGTGCGGGTGATAGACTGGTGTCCTTTGACGTCACCAGTCTATATACCTGCATTGAACATGAAAAAGGCTTGGAAGCGGTGCAGTGGGCCTTGCAACAAACTGACCATCCCGCTACAGTATGCAAATTTGTCAGCTCACTGTTGGAGATCCTGTTGACGTGTAACTATTTTAGCTTTGACGAAAAGTTCTATATCCAAAATCGTGGGACTGCCATGGGGTCTAATATGGCCCCGACATATGCCAACATCTATATGACATATGTGGAGGAGTCGTTTATATACCCATCCACCCTGTTCCAATTTGTGTCCGGGTGGATGAGGTATATAGACGACATCTTCCTCATATGGTCAGGGACTGATGTGGAGTTAGGAGAGTTTCATGACTTAATTAATAGTGTCCATACACAACTGAAGTTCACTAGGGTGGATTCGTTGCACTCTATACAATTTCTAGACACATCAATCTATGTGGCTGAAAGTGGTCTTCAAACAGACATTTTTGTCAAACCAACGGATCGAAATAGTATGTTACGTTTCGACAGCGCCCACCCTAAGAACATGCTGAGTTCTCTTCCATATAGTCAACTTCTAAGGGTGAGACGCATCATCTCAGATGATAAAAAAATGGATGAGGGATTGCAGGCAATGAGCTCTAAGTTCATAGCCAGAAGGTATCCCAAAAAGTTGGTTCAGAGACATCTTGACAAAGTCAGACAACATACAAGGACGCATTTGTTGACCTCGACTAGAATTAAAACTGAGAATAAGAGATTACCCTTTGTGTCCACACATTCGGTTTTGAGCAAACAAATAACGGATTCGCTCAGACGAAATTGGTCGATCCTGACACGTTCTTTCCCAGACATTGCCGAGTTTCAGACACCACCGCTTATGTCCTACAGAAGGTCTAAAAATCTTGGAGATCAGTTGGTGCATTCCTTTCTGCAGAGGCCTGACAAGTCACGCCTCTCCAGAAAGGGATGCTATCCCTGCCTCAACTGTTGCAATTGCAATAATGTACAGAAGGGACAAACCTTTTTCCATCCACATAGTGGGAAGAGGTATGATATAAAGGGTTTCTACACGTGTTCTTCTGAATTTGTGATCTATACATTGCAGTGCCCGTGTGGTCTCATCTATGTGGGTGAGACCACACAGGCCTGCAAATTGAGAATTAACCAACACAGGTATTCCATCCGGAAACTGTTTACGAAAATGGAGAACACGTCTGGAAATCTGGAGAGTGAACTCCCGGTCCCGGAACATTTTTACAGATTCAAGCACACCGTTGCACAGTTGAGGTTTAGGGTTATTGATGGCGTTCCCGCGCCTCAGAGAGGGGGCGATCGGGAACGACTATTGAAACGTCTGGAACTCAGATGGATCTTTGAGTTGGACACCATTGAGCCTAAGGGACTCAATCGGGAGTTCAAGGTGGGTTCTCTCTTCTGAGTCGTCTAACAGGATGTGAAAAGTAAGGGTTTTTATATGTAATAAGTAACAGTACCCGATATATAATCGAGATTATAAATTTTAAATTTTATTCTTCTTGTTGTATTTTTGTGTTTTTCACTAATAGATGAGGCATCCACGCGGGATGTGCGCGAGAGATGGGAACAGTGACCTGGGAGCCGTCCAGCAGGTTATTATATTATTGCACGTGTTGTGCATTAGGTTCCACTAACTGATTATGTGTGGCGGAAATACATTATTCATTAAACTGACAATTTGACTAGATCCTACATTATCCATCTCGGAGGCTGTTTTATGCAGACAGAAGAATTTAGATGGCTGGTGACATAGGTTGTTTTCTATTGGAGTTCTTAGATCTTTGTAGGAGACCTTGGGGGTAAGCATGGTAGGGGTCCACCTGACGGTGGGGCCCAGACCAGGCGGGGGCACACATCGGTGGTCCCTCTTTTGACAGAGGGGGGACGATGGTTGTGGCCCTAGTACTCCTTGTCCAACAACAGTGGACAGTATGATTTTGAGCATATTATACCGCTACACCCCTGGCTATTAGCACTCGGGTGGGTCTGATTACTTTGCACCGTGTATAACACGGGATCTCAACCTATATGCTACACTTGCCACTCTTGAATAATATTTTTCCAATTAAATGAATATTAAGAGGACTACACTGTTTGCACAGCCCTGTGTTGTTTTTCTAGCAGGATCTTTTCTGAAATTCCGCCAATGGGATCTTATGTTGATTCCTTTTTTTGATCTCTTTTTATGTGATCATATTTATGTGTGAGATCATGTGTCTCCGCCTGACATATTCACAGTTGGTGTATTGAACCGCAATGTAGCTATGACTGAGGTCTTATAGATGGCCTGCTGAGATCGGTTCTCCCGTCGCTGTTTTTGTTTTTGTTTATTCTCTATTGTTGTTTAATGAGGCTGTCTCTCTGATGTTGCGCCCATGGTGACCGGCGTCTGTGTAATCCTCAGTGTGTATCAAAAATAATATCCAAAGAAGGAATCTACAGGATAGGAAAGTTTTCCCTTATAGGACCTGTGGTTACTATGACAGCGAGTAGACGCTTAGACACGTCACCAGTCAGATGACCGAGAACAGCGTCGATGGTCATGTGACTGCCCAGATGACGTTGAGATGTATGTGAATCCCGTTAGGATGTTCGCGCAGGCGCATTCGTATGCGGAAGACGCCGCTCGCCATGGATGCATTACACAGTGACAGCCGCACATGTGAACGCTTGGTAAGCCTCATATTAAATACGCACGATGGTTGATTAATTAGTTATATGATTGTATGTACCTGAGAAGGGGTGGGATTTGTGTTAATGCACATTCACTGGGTAATTGGTATGAATTAGTACCCTTATATATTGTGAGTCATTTGTGAACATGCTTGTAGCTTGAAAAAGACTATTGTCGAAACGTTGCTGCTGATTTTGTGGTGTAATAAAAACACTGAATAGCCTTTGGAGTGCCGTGACCTTCTTCGTTTTTTCTGTCCTTCTGGTACTGCCATCTTCTGCTTCCCTCCTCCTACTTCTGGAGGACTAGACATCCTCTTTGGCAGCTGCTTCATCCTCCAACTGCTTGCTAATTCAAATGGCAGCAAAGGGGCAGCAAAATCAAAAATTGTTTGAGCAGGAGGAGACCGCTGCACTTGGGGAATAGGTGGTCTTCCATTCAGTACATTCTAGGGACCTGCTGGATATGATGCCTGCATGGGAAAGAGAAGGAGAAGGGAGGATATCACTGAGCGCTGGGTTGCCTGGCATCCCCTGCAAGGCATAGAGTAAAACAGTGGTGGGCTGGATACAACAGGGGCAGGCTAGAAAGTCCACTAGCAGCAGTCAAGGCCTTTAATAAATAGTCTGTAATGGCAGAAATGGCCATACTGTATATATTTCTTCTAGTACCAGTCATATCATGTTTACTGACAATTCTCATGTATATACAGCTATAGCACCTTTCATATTACCATACTTACCCATCCATTTATGGCCTGGGTCAGCCTAATTTGCCAGGACTTCAGGGACAGTCCAGTCAAATTTTAAGACAGTTGGCAACTATGTATCATGCATCGCTACAGTTATAGTCATAGTATCAGTCATATCCAATATTTACAGGTTAATGGCTGTGTACACTTTTGGAAGTATTTTTTTGTATTATTGTATTGTGCTCATTTTGAGCTAAAAATCATTTTTTCAATTGGTCTTTAATAAAAATAATGAGCCGTTTTCCCTGCACAGCTTGAGTTCTACTACCAGCAGGATCTTTACTTACTCTCTGCTCTGTCAGGCAGGGAGCTGACGGGCTCCTTATCTCTGATCTCTGACCTTATAAACACTCATTAAAGCTTAGTTCTTATCTTACTGATAAGAATGTGGCTTTAATAGGTGTGAATGACCTTTTGGTAATTTAGAGATAAGGGTTATTAGGTGATCTGCACAAAATGAAAATTAAAGTACCATTAACACCGCTAGAAAACAGTTAACCCTTTGTGACATAACGGCTAAATATTTTTAATAGTGATGGACGAACATTGGGTGGGACGTTTCGGGAATGCGCGTTTGTGATCAAATGTTCACGAACCGCACGTTTGCGCCTGGCCCCATTCACTTTAATGGCAGCGAACCTGAAAAACAGGTCATATTTGCAGCAACCAAATACTTACTAGAAGTGCCATAGGTGTGCGCACGGGTTCTGTCACCTCTGTGCTCACGGGTGCCCCCCGCTGATTCCACTTTAACTGTTACACTGGCCACCGCCTTCACACCGCAAATTACAATACCTGGCTGCGGGCTGCCGTTGGGCGGCGGCTAGTAATTCACATGGGGCGGACCCGGTGGAAGCAGAGCCGTGTGCTGTTCAGGCGCAGGCTGGGAGTTGTCCCGTCTGGGCGGCAGAGTTGACGTTACGCTGCTTGCCCCGCACACCTGCTAGTGAGGTGAGGACAGGTTGTGGCGCACATGATAGTTTTGGAAGGGAACTTGGTGTGGCAGGCGCAGCACTATAAAGTGCCTTTTGCGCTGTGGCATTAGAAGAATTTTGGTATCTCTGACTTTTAGTTAACCAGACTGTCTATTACTCTGTAATTCCTCTAGCGCCGTTCTATGGAATTAGTAGGTTTAAAGAGCACACCAAATGCTTGAAATAACTTATTTATTAACTTCAACTTTTCTTCATATAACACTGCCGCCTCCGCAGAAGATAATCCATATACTTTGTACATAGCACATGTTGAAAAGATATCACAAAATGGCGATATGATTAAGATGGTGGTTCAACTGTTCAATCTTGTCATTCAACATAAAATGGTGGATATATTTCTCTCTAGAGTATCTGTACTCTCACTTTAATTTATTTAATCACTTTAAGATCTCTCTGAGAGGTATATCTGAGGTCTAACTAATAGATCTGCTTGCTTAACTTGGTTTGCAGTATGCAATTGCTTATGATCTGGTATGAGCAGTTCACAGTTTGTATGCAATTTGTATGGAATCTGGTTTGTATGCTTGCAATTTCTATTTGCAATTGACTTGTATGGTTGCAATTTGAATTTGCAATTGTATGGTTGCAATTGGTGGAACTGTAAGTAAACACATATATAATTGGTTCAGTATACAGTTCTAATCACAATATTAACAGTAGGAACATTATATCATTATTTTAAATACCTTTTTTCTTGTTCCCATAAAACTGGACTCTGACTGAAACTGTGTGTCTGTTCAGATCCTCTCTCTGGTGAGTAATGATTCCAGCAGCTCCTGCTAGGGGAATTCCCAGACAGGCTGTCTGTGAGACTGGCTGTGATTGGTGAAAACTCTTGCTGTATGAGAAGCTGGCTGTGATTAGTCTAGACTTTTGACCAGCAATAATAGATTAACACTATGCTTTCTGCTGTTTCTGCTGTGTCACTGAGCTTATTTTTCATTACAAAATGAATCTTAAAGGCATATAATCTTTTTCTGCTTCTGTGAACACAAAATTGTCACGCCTTGCCCTGTGAATGTGCGGAGATCTATCAGACTGGCTGCACATGTCTGACTTCTTTGTTTCTTTTGATTTGGGTTTGAGCTGGATCCATCTTCCCTCAGGTGTACTGGATTTCATTGTTAGTGAGGCTATTTATCCCTCCTTCCCCCAGTGGCCTGTGCGGTTTATAGTTCTTTCCTGGGAGCTCTTGATTTGTGGTGGATCGTCTGCTCCAGCTCTGCTCAAGATAAGTCCTCTCCTTCATTTCCCTTTGTGTGTTTTACTAGGCCTCTAGGGAGACACTTGCTTCTTTCTAATTTGAAGAAGCAGGTTGCCTCTTCCCTTTTCCCTGCTGCTTAGGGTTTGCCCAGGGTGTTTAGGTTTTAGGCACAAGGGCATGTGCATATCCAGCCTAAGGGTATGCACATGGGCACAGCAGTTTAGGGAAAGCTTTTAGGGATCACTAGGAGGTGACCCTTTTCTCTCTAGCTTTTGGGCCTAGTCAATTGTTCTGTTTGTTTTCCCGTGTTTGGTTATTTCCCCGCTTACCTACCTACCGTGACAAAAAATATAACAGTTATATGACATCCAAAACATAATGTCACAGTATATAACTCTGCTTTTGTCTTTAACACATAAACATATGAACTGTATTAAGGTTTAGCAGTATACACATGTAAGGCTATACTAGCAACCTAGGACAGGTCTTAGCTGGCCAGCTACACTTGGTGCCCAGTTGCTCCGGTCTGGGACCTATAACGCATTATAAAAAAAAAGTATGTACCCTGTCCCACAGTGCTACCCCTCCTTAGTTTTCCACTGTATAATGTCCCCTGATAGCCCTCCTCAGTTATATTACCCCTGTATAATGTACAGGGGCAATATAACTGTATGTGTGTATATAATGTATATATATATATATATATATATATATACATACACACACGGGCGAGCGCACGGCATGTGTTTGTGCTTTAGGGTGCACACCCTAATGCAATAGGCTACACACACCTATTAGAAGTGCACAAATAGTCCCATAACATAGACAGTGACATACCAGAGGGGGATCAATGTCAAAAATTCCAACAAAAAATATGTATTTTATTCAGGGGCCTTTTTTATGGTCACTGAATAGCAATTTTACTGTAGGCCAGTGGAGTACAGGCCCCAAATATTAGGCATTGACCTGACAGAAAAGAACAAGTAATTATGTGGCTGGAGGTACATTAGGCGATCACTGAATAACAATTTTACTTTAGGCCAGTGGAGTACAGGCCCCAAAAATTTGGCATTCACCTGACAGAAAAGAACAAGTGATTATGTGGCTGGAGGTACATTAAGCGGTCACTGAATAACAATTTTACTGTAGGCCAATACAGGCCCAAAAAATTTGGCGGCATTCACTTGACAGAAAATAACTTGTGATGATGTGGCTGAAGGTACATTAGGCGGTCACTGGCTAAAAATTTTACTGTAGGCCAGTGGAGTACAGGCCCCAAATATTAGGCCTTGACCTGACAGAAAAGAACAAGTGATTATGTGGCTGGAGGTATATTAGGTGGTCACTGAATAACAATTTTACTCTAGGCCAATACAGCCCCAAAAATTAGGTGGCATTCACTTGACAGAAAGGAACTTGTGATTATGTGGCTGGAGGTACATTAGGCGGTCACTGGCTACATTTTTTTACTGTAGGCCAGTACGGGCCCCAAAAATTAGGCCTTCACCTGACAGAAAAGAACTAGTGATTATGTGTCTGGAGGTACATTAGGCGGTCACTAGATAACAATTTTACTGTAGGCCACTGGATTAGAAGACCAAAATTAGGCATTTACCTGACAGAAAAGGCCTTTAATGCCGCTGTATATACATAAGACAAGGACCATTTTTTGTTCTGGGTGGTGGCAGATATGTTTGGGCTGGCATGAGGAAATTCAATTACACGTGGTCATCACAGGTGTTGAATTCCTCCAAGATCCATGCCTCATTCATTTTTAGAAATGTGAGGTAGTCCACACTGTCGTGAGCTAGGCGCCTGCGCTGAGGGGCAAGCCAAGAGTTCCATGGCAAATTGTGCCAGCTCTGGCCACAGGTCAAGCCTGCACACCCAGTAGTCCATGGTTTCCTCACTTCTCAGAGCATCCACATCAGCCATTAACCCGATGTAGTCGGACACCTGTCTGTCTACGCGTTCCCTGAGACTGGATTCAGAGGTTGGCTGTCGATGGGTTTGCTGCAAGAATGATCTCATATCTGAAGTGATCAACATATCTTCAAACCGCCCTCTTCTTGCAGGCGCAGTAGGATTGGTACCCACGCCTGTTTCGCTGTGAGTGGAAATTCCTCTGCCAGCGCTCGCAACAGCAGAATGCAGCATCTCTCGCAGCAAGGCCTGGAAATGCTGCATTATGCCAGCCCTCTGTGATTCTGGTAACATGTCCGCCATTTTGTGTTTGTACCAAGGGTCTAAGTACATTGCCACCCAATACTGGTCCTTTCCCTTTATGCTTTTTATACGGGGGTCCCTCTTCAAACACTGGAGCATGAAGGCCCCCATTTGCACTAAATTGGAAGCCGTGGAGCGCCCTTGCTCCTAATCATCGCCCAGGAGAATGTCGTCCTTGGTCTCCTCCCCCCAGCCACAGACAACATCAGGGATCCCCGAAAAGTTTAAAGCCTGCTCTTTTTGCTCCTCCTCCTCCCCCCAGCCACCATCCTCCTCTGACTCCTCTTCAGAATCCTGCTGACTTGTCTCAGATGGAGTAGCCCCCCTGGGAATTCATTCAGCATTGCGACTTCCTCATCTTCCAGCTCCTGCTCCTTGACGGCTTGATCAATGACACGATGCAATGCACGCTCCAGAAAGAAGGCGTAAGGTACGATGTCACTGATGGTGCCCTGGCTGCGACTGACCAGTTTGGTGATCTCATAAAATGGCTGCAGAAGTCTGCATGCGTCGTGCATGAGCAGCCTTTGGCGCGGTAAAAATAAACCAAGCTCCCAGAACCTGTCTTGCTGCAGAATTCGTACAGGTAGTCGTTAACTGCACATTTCTGCAGACGTCTGACGGGCAGGTGGTGTCGCTGCTAAATGTCAGCAAGGCGAGCCATGGCCGTGTAAGATCTTCTAAAATGGCCAGAGATTTTCCTGGTCTGTCGCAAGATGTTCTAGACCCTGGGATATTTGGCAAAGAATCGCTGCACGACTAAGTTCAGGACGTGTGCCATGCACGGCACGTGTTTCATTTTGCCCTGTTTCAGCACGCTCAGCAGATTGGCACCGTTGTCGCACACCACATTACCAACTGTCAAATTGAGCGGGGTTAGCCACTGATCGGCCTGTGACCGCAGAGCTGAAAGGAATGCATGACCGGTGTGGCTCTTGGCTTCCAGGCACAACAGCCGCTGCACATTATAGCAACGTCTCACCTAGCACATCGAATAGGTCCTGGGGAGCTTGCGGGGTGCAGCGGAAGAGGCGGTACCAGTGGAGAAGGAGGAGTCAGCTGAGGAGAAGACGGCGGATGGAGTAGGAGGAGAAGAAGAAGAGGCAGGCCTGCATGCAATCCGTGGCAGTAACACCAAATCCACACGGGTGCCACTGTTTGCATGCTTGACAGCCGTCAGAAGGTTCCCCTAGTGCGCAGTAAAAGTTATGTACTTTCCGTGCCCGTGTTTTCTAGACCATGTGTCTGTAGTCAGATGTATCCTGGCACCGACAATGTGTGCCAGAGATACAATCATTTGCCGCTGAACATGGCCATATAGCGCTGGGATGCTCTTCTGGGAGAAATATTTCCTTCCGGGACCTTCCATTGCGGTGTGCCAATATCAACACATTTTCTAAAGGCCTCTGAGCCCACTAGTTTATATGACAGTAGTTGGCGGGCTAGCAGTTCCAACAAGCCAGCGATCAGCCGTTGGGCAAGAGGGTTATCCGGCGTCATCAACTTTTTACGTTCGAACACTTGGGCCACAGAAGCCTGCCTTTTCCCAGATGAACACGACGACGGCACGGTGGAAGGTCGAGTGGAGGACAAATGGGAGGAGAGATGAGAAGAAGAAGAGGCAGGAAGTGGAGCGCCGGGAGTGTGGCTTTGCGGGTTCTAACAGCGTTGCTCCCACTGGACGCGGTGATGGGAGGCCAGTAGCTTCTTAAGGCAGTCGTCCCTAGGTGAGTATTGGGCTTACCGCGACTTATCTGTTGACAACACAGGCTTCAGATGGCAACACTATTATCATCAGCTGACACGTTAAAAAAAGCCCACACTGCGGAGCCATGTGCCGGAGTCCTGAGAGCGCAAGATGTGACTGTGCATGGTGGATAACTCACTCCAGATACATTTGCAGTCTGCTTTTTGTCTCCTATGCACTGTGAGTTCTACCTGCTTCTTCTCCTTCTCTTCCTTATCTGCTGCTCCGTCTCTCCCTTTGAACTCCCCTCCAATCCCTCTCTTGTGGGCACCCACGTGACGTCCATCGACACGTCATCATCGTCACCTTCACTAGCACTGACATAAGAGATCTCAGAGTAGGTAGCAACAGCGGGGACCACCCTCATTGGGCTGATCTGGGTACTGTCGTCAGACCGCTCGGTGGCGGCCGTAGCTACCTCCTCTTTCTCATCCGATGTCAAGAATGGCTGTGCATCGGTAAGGTCTTGAAATTGATGGGAAAATAATTCCTCTGACTCGAGTGGAGGGGCTATGGTGGTGGTGGTGTCTTTTGGGGTGCACTCAGCAAAGAGTGAGGAGGGTGCTGATACAGAGGATGAGGAGGGTGCAGAAGCGGAAGGCTGAGTGAGCCACTCAACCAACTCTGGTGCGTCCTTTGACTTAATCGCACGATCCTTCTCCAACTTCCCACTTAGGCTTCGGCATGGTGCACCTGCCCAACCCCTACCACCCCTGCCGAATGGCCTGCCTCTTCCTCTGCCTGTCATTTTCAAAATGACCCTGCTCCAAAGTCCCTAATGAAGAGCAGTATTTGTGGAAGCAGGTATATAGAACCCCTTGATTAGTTTTTTTTTTTAGGCAACTGGTATATCACACCAGTTGCAATTAGTTGTTCCAATGGCGTTTGTCCCTTTGTATAGCTGTGGTATCTCAGCAGAACCGCACACAAATGCTGCACTATACAAATGCACTATATAGAAATTATATTGTAGGTATATCACACCCCTGCCTCAAGCAGATTTTTTGGGGGGCAACTGGTATATCACATACGTTGCAATTAGTTGTTCCAATGGTGTTTGTCCCTTTGTATAGCTGTGGTATCTCAGCAGAACCGCACACAAAGGCTGCACTATACAAATACACAATATAGAATTGATATTATACGTATATCACACCCCTGCCTCAATCAGAGTTGTTCCAATGGCGTTTGTCCGTCTGTATAGCTGTGGTCTCTCAGCAGAACTGCACACAACTGCTGCACAATGCAAATGCACTATAATATACTTTCTATGTTAGAAAGTATATTAGAAGTATATCACACCCCTCATTATGTCACACCTATCGAAAGCACACCTATACAAGTCCGTTACCTCCCATTAGTTTCCGTTATCTCCCGTTACTTTCCGTTACCTCCCGTTAGTTTCCGTTACCTCCTGTTAGTTTCCGTTACCTCCCGTTAGTTCCCGTTACCTCCAGTTAGTTTCCGTTATCTTCCTTTACCTCCGTTATCTTCCGTTGCCTCCATTAGTTTCCGTTATCGTCTGTTATATCCCGTTACCACCCGTTAGTTTCTGTTACTTCCCGTTAGTTTCGGTTAAATCCCGTTAGTTTCCGTTATCTTCCGTTAATTTCCGTTACCTCCCGTTAATTTCCGTTACCTTCCGTTACCTCCCGTTAGTTTCCGTTACTTCCCGTTAGATTCCGTTATCTTCCGTTAATTTCCGTTACCTCCCGTTAATTTCCTTTACCCCCTGTTAGTTTCCGTTAACTTCCGTTAGTTTCCGTTATCTTCCGTTATCTTCCGTTACCTCCCGTTAGTTTCCGTTACCTCCCGTTAATTCCCGTTACCTCCCGTTAGTTACTTTCCGTTACTTCCTGCTAGTTTCCGTTACCTCCCGTTAATTTCCGTTAACTCCTGTTAGTTTCCGTTACTTCCCGTTACCTCTGTTAGTTTCTGTTAACTTCCGTTATCTTCCGTTAGTTTCCGATACCTTCCGTTAGTTTCCGTTATCTCCCGTTACTTTCCGTTACCTCTCGTTACTTTCTGTTACTTCCCGTTAGTTTCCGTTACCTCCCTTTAGTTTCCGTTACCTCCCGTTAGTTTCCATTATCTTCCGTTAATTTCCGTTACTTCCCGTTAATTTCCGTTACCTTCCGTTACCTCTGTTAGTTTCCATTAACTTACGTTAGTTTCCGTTATATCCCGTTACCTCCAGTTAGTTTCCGTTACCTTCCGTTAATATTCGTTACCTTCCATTACCTCCGTTAGTTTCCGTTATCTTCCGTTAGTTTCCGCTACCTCCCGTTAGTTTCCGTTACCTCCCGTTAGTTTCCGTTACCTCCCGTTAGTTTCCGTTACCTCCCGTTAGTTACTTTCCATTACTTCCCGTTAGTTTCCGTTACCTCCCGTTAGTTTCCGTTAGCTCCTGTTAGTTTCCGTTACTTCCTGTTACCTCCGTTAGTTTCCGTTAACTTCCGTTAGTTTCCGTTATTTCCCGTTACTTTCCGTTACCTCCCGTTACTTTTTGTTACTTCCAGTTAGTTTCCGTTATCTTCTTTTATATCCCTTTACCACCCGTTAGTTTCCGTTACTTCCCTTTAGTTTCCATTACCTCCCGTTAGTTTCCGTTAACTCCCATTACTTTCTGTTACCTCCCGTTACGTTCCGTTACTTCCCATTATTTTCCGTTACCTCCCGTTAGTTTCCGTTATATCCCGTTACCTCCCGTTATCTTCCGTTACCTCCGTTAGTTTCCGTTATCTTCCGTTATGTTCCGTTACCTCCCGTTAGTTTCCGTTACCACCCGTTAGTTTCCGTTACTTTCCGTTAGTCTCCGTTACCTCCCGTTAGTTTCCGTTATCTCCCGTTACTTTCCGTTATCTCCCGGTACTTTCCGTTACCTCCTGTTAGTTTCCGTTTCTTCCCGTTAGTTTCCGTTACCTCCCGTTAGTTTCCGTTATCTTCCGTTAATTTCCGTTATCTTCCGTTACCTCCCGTTAGTTTCCGTTATCTTCCTTTACCTCCGTTATCTTCCGTTAAATCCCGTTAGTTTCCGTTACCTCCCGTTAGTTTCCTTTATCTCCCGTTACTTTCCGTTACCTCCCGTTACTTTCCACTACCTCCCGTTACTTTCCGTTACTTCCCGTTATTTTCCGTTACCTCTCATTAGTTTCCGTTACTTCCCTTTAGTTTTTCTTACCTCCCGTTACTTTCCGTTATCTTCCTTTACCTCCGTTATCTTCCGTTACCTCCGTTAGTTTCCGTTATCTCCCGTTACTTTCCGTTACCTCCAGTTACTTTCCGTTACTTTCTGTTAGTTTCCGTTTCATCCCGTTGCCTCCCGTTAGTTTCCGTTACCTCCCATTGGTTTCCGTTATCTTCCGTTACTTTCCGTTACCTCCCGTTACTTTCCGTTATCTTCCTTTACCTCCGTTATCTTCCGTTACCTCCATTAGTTTCCATTATCTTCCGTTATCTCCTGTTATATCCCGTTACCTCCCGTTAGTTTCCGTTATTTCCCGTTATCTTCCGTTTTCTCCCGTTATATCACGTTACCTCCCGTTAGTTTCCGTTACTTTCCGTTAGTTTCCGTTAGCTTCCGTTAGTTTCCGTTATATCCTGTTACCTCCCGTTAGTTTCCGTTACCTTCCGTTAGTTTCAGTTATCTCCCGTTACTTTCCGTTAGTTTCCGTTACCTCCCGTTAGTTCCCGTTACCTCCCGTTAGTTCCCGTTAGTTTCTGTTACCTCCCGTTAGTTTCCGTTATCTTCCTTTACCTCCGTTATCTTCCATAACCTCAGTTAGTTTCCGCTATCTTCCGTTATATATCCCGTTATATCCCGTTACCTCGTTAGTTTCCGTTACTTCCCGTTAGTTTCCGTTAGCTTCCGTTAGTTTCTGTTATATCCCGTTACCTCCCGTTAGTTTCCGTTACCTCCCGTTACTTCCCGTTAGTTTCCGTTACCTCCCGTTAGTTTCCGTTATCTTCCGTTAATTTCCGTTATCTTCCGTTGGTTTGTTTCATCCCCGTTAGTTTCCGTTACCTCCCGTTAGTTCCCGTTACCTCCCGTTAGTTTCCGTTACTTTCCGTTATCTTCCTTTACCTCCGTTATCTTCCTTTACCTCCGTTAGTTTCCGTTATCTTCCGTTATCTCCCGTTATATCCCGTTACCTCCCGTTAGTTTCCGTTACTTCCCGTTATCTTCCCGTTAGTTTCCGTTATCTTCCAATAGTTTCCGTTATATCCCGTTACCTCCCGTTAGTTTCCGTTACCTCCCGTTTGTTCCCGTTATCTTCCTTTACCTCCGTTTTCTTCCATTACCTTCTTTAGTTTCCGTTATATCCCGTTACCTCCCGTTAGTTTCCGTTACTTCCCGTTAGTTTCCGTTATCTTCCATTAGATCCCGTTACCTCCCGTTAGTTTCCTTTACCTCCCGTTAGTTCCCGTTATCTTCCTTTACCTCCGTTATCTTCCGTTACCTCCTTTAGTTTCCGTTATCTTCCGTTATATCCCGTTACCTCCCGTTAGTTTCCGTTACTTCCCGTTAGTTTCCGTTACCTCCCGTTAGTTTCCATTATCTTCCGTTAATTTCCATTACCTTCCGTTACCTCCCGTTAGTTTCCGTTACTTCCCGTTAGTTTCCGTTATCTTCCTTTAGATCCCGTTACCTCCCGTTAGTTTCCTTTACCTCCCGTTAGTTCCCATTATCTTCCTTTACCTCCGTTATCTTCCGTTACCTCCTTTAGTTTCCGTTATCTTCCGTTATATCCCGTTACCTCCCGTTAGTTTCCGTTACTTCCCGTTACCTCCCGTTACTTTCCGTTACCTTCCGCTAATTTTCGCTACCTCCCGTTGGTTTCCGTTACTTCTCGTTAGTTTCCGTTACCTCCCATTAGTTCTCGTTACCTCCCGTTAGTTTCCGTTACTTCCCGTTAGTTTCCGTTACCTCCGTTAGATTCCGTCAACTTCCGTTAGTTTCCGTTATCTTCCGTTATATCCCGTTACCTCCCGCTAGTTTCCGTTACCTTCCGTTAATATTCGTTACCTTCCGTTACCTCCCGTTACTTTCCGTTACCTCCAGTTCGTTTCCGTTACCTCCCGTTAGTTTCCTTTACTTCCCGTTAGTTTCCGTTACCTCCCGTTAGTTTCCGTTACCTCCCGTTAGTTTCCGTTACCTCTCGTTACTTCCCGTTAGTTTCCGTTACTTCCCGTTAGTTTCCGTTGCTTCCCGTTAGTTTCCATTACCTCCTGTTACTTTCCGTTATCTTCCGTTAATTTCCGTTACCTCCAGTTCGTTTCCGTTACCTCCCGTTAGTTTCCTTTACTTCCCGTTAGTTTCCGTTACCTCCCGTTAGTTTCCGTTACCTCCCGTTACTTCCAGTTAGTTTCCGTTACTTCCCGTTAGTTTCCGTTGCTTCCCGTTAGTTTCCGTTACCTCCTGTTACTTTCCGTTATCTTCCGTTACCTCCCGTTAATTTTCGTTACCTTTCGTTACCTCCCGTTAGTTTCCGTTAACTTCCGGTACGCCCTATTTCCCGAGTCCTTAAGGACTCAGGGCGTACCGGTACGTCCTAAGTTTAAATCGCTATTGCCACGCTCCGGGGGTTAATCAGAACAGGATGCCGGCTGAAATCATTCAGCCGGAATCCTGTCACAACGCCAGGGGGGGTCATGTGACCCCCGGTATCGGCGATCGCCGCAAACCGCAGGTCAATTCACACCTGCGGTTTGCTGCGCTTTCTGCGCTTGACCGCGGGGATCAGAAACTTTAGTGTGCCTAAAATAAAGATTTTGCACCCACCCCCCCCCTGCACCTCTGCATGATTTTATGTCGGCGGTTGGTGCAGGGGGGGTTGTGGGTGGTGGGGGCGGTCCGGGAGGCGGGCGGTGCGGCAAGCGGGATCGCGAATCCCCCGCCCGCCTCCTCTTGAAAATTTGTTGGTGGCCAGTGGTTATACCAGAGTGTCAGCACATTGCTGACACTCTGGTATAAACGGCTGACATCTGTGCAGATGTCCTTAACGGGTTAAAAGGACTTTTGTTGCCCTATTACAGGGATGACCAACCTGTGGCTCTCCAGCTGTTGTAAAACTACAACTCCCACCATGCTTTGCTGTAGACTGATAGTATAGGCATGCTGGGAGTTGTAGTTTTGCAATAGCTGGAGAGCCTCAGGTTGGGCATCCCTGCCCTATTAGCTAGCGTTTGGTGTCTCTATACTGTCTAACAGTCTGTCCCTGCTCCACACAGCAACCTCTCCCTACACTGGCAAAAAAACAGAATGTAAAATGTCGGCCAGGTCAGGTTTATTTATAGGGTAGGGGGTGCGTCCATGTGCTGAAACGTCTCAATTGGCTGTCCTGTCCCACCTGATGGATGTGTCATGGGTCAAAGTTCTGCACAATGCAAAGAATTTGGTGCTGGCGGAAATCGCTATATATTCGCCTGTTCGGCGAACAGTGAACGAGCAAAGTTTGCCGCGAAACGACCGCAAGGCGAACCGCAAGGCCATCTCTATCACTGACCCAACCTGGGAAGGTGGCAAGCCGAACGAGGACAGCAGTACAGAGGGGGAGGGATGCGCAGCACCGCAATAGGCTGGAAGAGGCAGTGGGGTGGTAAAAGGGAGAAGGCGGGCTACACCAAACAGGCCCGCAACTGTTCCCCGGAGCACACCCTTGTGGAAATCTCCCTTGCAAAGGGGTAGGTGTTCCGCAGTCTGTCGCTTTTTTGAGGAAAGTGCAGACGACAAAAGAATTGTAATTTGCAACCTGTGCTATACAAAAATGAGCAGGAGCGTGAACACTAGCAACCCCACCACTACTAGCATGATCCGCCACATGGCATCAAAGCACCGTAATAGGTGGGCTGAACACCTGGGTCCACAATCTGTGTCTGCGGGTCACACCACTGCCTCCTCTTCCCCTGTGTTATGTGCTGGCCAATCCTCTGTCGAAGGTGCAGGCCCGGATGCCACCCGCCCTGCACCTTCTCAAGCACCATCAGCGACCACATCCACTTCCGTGTCCCAACTCTGTGTACAAATGTCTTTACCCCAGGCATTTAAACGCAAGCACAAATACCCAGCCGCTCACCCACAGGCTATAGCACTAAATGTGCAACTTTCCAAATTACTGGCCTGGGAACTGTTGCCATTTAGGCTTGTGGACACTGAGGCCTTCTGCAGCCTGATGTTGGCGGCCATCCCTCATTACACAGTCCCCAGCTGCCACTATTTTTCACAGTGTGCAGTGCCCGTCTTACATCAGCATGTGTCCCGTAACATCACCCGTGCCCTGACCAACGCAGTTACTAGGAAGGTCCACTTAACCACTGACACATGGACAAGTGCTTTTGGCCAGGGACACTACATTTCCCTGACGGCATACTGGGTGAACGATGTGGAGGCTGGGAGCCAGTTGTACCCTGGGATAGCACAGGTGCTACCCACACCAAGGATTGCGGGCCCTACTTCCATCAGAGATTCCGCCACCACCTACGTTAGTGGCTCCAACCCCCACTTCAACTCATCCACCTCCTTCTCCACTTCCACCTCTGAATTATCATCTTGCAGCACCAGTCAGCCATCAGTCAGTAGCTGGAAGCAGCGTAGCACTGCAGTGGGGAAACGGCAACGTGCCGTGCCCAAACTAATATGTTTAGGTGACAAACAGCACACCGCCGCAGAGCTGTGGCAGTGTATAAGGGATCAGACTGAGCTGTGGCTCTCGCCACTCAACCTAGAACCAGGCATGGTTGTGTCTGATAATGGCTGTAACTTGGTGGCGGCTTTGGAGCTCAACAAGGTCACACGCATACCATGCCTAGCCCACGTGTTCAACATCTCAAAACCTACCCCAATTTGCCTGAGCTACTGGTGAAGGTGTGCTGCGTGTGTGCCCCTACAGCTGCTGCCGGTCTGGAAACGCTGCAGCAGCGCTTCCAATTGCCATCTCACCGACTGTTGTGCAACGTGATAGCGCGCTGGAACTCCCCGTTCCACATGTTGGCCAAGCTTTGTGAGCAGCAGAGGGCAGTAGTTGAATACCAGCTGCAACATGGATGTCTGACCTCTATGAGGTTTTAGGCAACTTTGAGGAATCAACACAGATGGTGAGCGGCGATGCCGCTATTATCAGCGTAACCATCCCACTTCTGTGTCTTCTGAAATGCTCGCTGCGCACAATGAAGGCGGATGCTTTGTATGTGGAAAAGGTGGAAATGGGGGAAGACAGTACACAGGGTGATAGCCAGACCATCCTCCGTTCATCTTCTCAGCGTGAATTGGATGATGATGAAGAGGAGCAGGAGACGGTTGCCTCCGCTATAGAGGGTAGTACCCACAGCAGGTTTATTCCATCTGTTCAGCGTGGATGGGCCAAAGAGGAGGAAGAGGAGGAGGAGATTGAGAGTCATCCTGCTGATGAGGACAGCGAAGTCTTGTCTGTTGGGACTCTGGCACACATGGCTGATTTTATGTTATGCTGCCTTTCCCGTGACCCTCGCGTTATACGGATTTTGTCCAACACCGATTACTGGTTGTTCATCCTTCTCGACCCTCGCTACAAAGAGAACTTCTCATCTATCATTCCTGTGGTGGAGAGGACTAGCAAAATGGTGCAATACCAGAAGGTCCCTGTGGAAAAATTGCTCCAAAAATGTCCAGCTGACAACGCTGGCAGCAGAGTACTTAGTTCCTTTAGCAACCGAGGAGGGGAGGCGAGGGGAAGACACACAGCAGTTCCAACAGAGGCAAGGCAACCCTCTCAAAGGCCAGGGACAGTTTTAGGACACCCTGCCAGCAACCTCACCCTGATGCGCGCCCTAATGTCACAAGAAGAGAAAAGTTTTGGATGGTGAAGGAGTACGTAGCAGACCGTGTCAGCATTCTCAATGATCCCTCTTTTGGGTGTCCAAGCTGGACACGTGGCATTAACTGGCGCTGTATGCCTTTGAGGTGCTGGCCCGCACTGCCGCCAGCGTTTTGTCAGAGTGGGTATTTAGTGCTGCTGGGGCATAATAACTGATAAGCGCATCCGACTGTCAACTGAAAATGCTGACAGGTTGAATCTTATCAAAATGAACAAGGCCTGGATTGCCCCTGACCAGTGGCAACTCTAGAAACAATATATGGGGGGGGGGGGGGGGCACATAAGATACCAGGGTCAAAAACTGGAGGAGCACTAATAATTTTTACCAGTTAATCATACTACTGAAAAAAACTGAAAAGTATATATAAATAAGATTACAAAATGCGAGAGTATTGCGGTATGCAGGGATACCTGATGTTAAAATCTCCAAGCCGCATTCTTTTCTGCCTCTGCAAGCCCTGCTAGGACTGAAATACACAGGCAGCCTATGGCAGTGCTGCCCTCTCGCTCCCAGCCAATAGCAGCTGAGGTGGGCGGGGAAAGATTCACTTGGCTGACCACTGTCGAGGAGCCCGTAATGAAGCAGGTGGGCAGCATGGGCAGTACTTTCAGTTTGGCAAAACTGACAGATCGCCATTGTACTAGTGCCGGCGGCAGTGGCGTAGCGTGGGTTTCCAGCACCCAGGGCTAGCCAAGTATTGCGCCCCCCCCCCCCCCCACCTGTGGCTACGCCCTTTTTACAGATGATGTAGTAGATGTCACTTGCAATCCTATGTAACACCACAGATAACACAGTGATAACTCTCCGAGTTACAGATAATGTAGTAGATGGGTGTGAGGCCCCAGAATTCAGAACACACACAGTGTGACCTGAAGTCTGGGGCCGGGCTTAGGCAGTGTGGGCCAAATTCTATATACCCCCTCCCCCTCTACCCTACTGTGAAACAGATATTTGGATGGACATTACATACATTGCTACGAAAATACAGGAGAATACAGCAGCACATACCTCTTACATCCGGTGACATCTCCGGTGACATCTCTGTAGACTTTCCTCAGCGTCTTCATTCAGAGATAGGACTGTTATGATACCTTCTTTTAGCCATGTCTCGTCTCTGCAGCGTTTCACAGAATTTTTTTTTTTTTAGATTCCACACTTTAATATCATCCTCCCCTTCCTGGTGCCTAAACACTGTCATCCTGCTGCTACCTCGAATACTGAGCTAGTTCTATTCAAATAGTTCCCCATAATAATATGCTCCCAAACTGTCCTTAATGGTAATAGTGTTCTCTACACCAGGGTTCCTCAACTCTAGTCCTCAGGGACCACCTGCCGGTCATGTGCTCAGGATTTCCTTAGTATTGAGCAGATGATACAATTAGTGTCAGTGCATCAGGACTTACCACAGGTATTCATTCTGTGGGAAATCATGACCGGCAGGTGGGCCCTGAGGACTGAAGTTGAGGAACACTGCCTCACAGTACCTCCAATAGTATCTCCATTAATAAGTGCTCAATAATAATGCCCCCAGCACTAACAAGAGTCCTCTATAAGATACCCCTATAAGAACATGCAGTAGTAATAATGTTCCCTATACTGTCTGCAGTAGTTATACTACTGTACCTCCTATTGTGGTTCAAATATTTATAAAGATCCGCTGCAGTACCCCATGTAGTTACAATGACCCTCTGTAGTGCCATTAGATAAAAGACCTAACCTCCCCCCGTAGTGCCCACATGTATTTTTTTCCATGGTCAGATCAGCAGCAGGCCCTCACCCCTAATATTTTAGATGGTCAGCTCAGCGGCAGACCCTCACCCCCAGTGGCGGATCCAGAGGGGGGGGCAACGGGGCAATTGCCCCCCCGAGCTGGCGGCGGGCGGCGGCGGCTGGGCACAGGGAGATGAGCGCTACCATTGTGGAAGCGCTCATCTCCAGTCATCTGTATCGCCGTCCTCAGGACAGCGATACAGATGCCTGCCTGTGCTGCGGTAGGGGAGGGAGAGGCGTGTCCCTTTCCCTTCCTCTGATAGGCTGCCGGCCTAGTGCCGGCAGCCTATCAGAGGCTGGCACAGGCGGCGCGATGACATCATCGCGCCGCCTGAGCCATACAGCGTGGGACACAGGCCAGAAGAGGTCTGCATCGCATCACTGACATGGAGGTAAGTATGTGTTTTTTTTTTAATTATATACAATACTTTTACTGGCAAAGGGGGCTGTTATTACTGGCAAAGGGGGGGCTGTTATTACTGGCAAAGGGGGCTGTTATTACTGGCAAAGGGGGGGCTGTTATTACTGGCAAAGGGGGGGCTGTTATTACTGGCTGGGGCTGTTATTACTGGCAAAGGGGGCTGTTATTACTGGCAAAGGGGGCTGTTATTACTGGCAAAGGGGGGCTGTTATTACTGGCAAAGGGGGGGCTGTTATTACTGGCAAAGCGGGGGCTGTTATTACTGGCAAAGGGGGGGGCTGTTATTACTGGCAAAGGGGGGCTGTTATTACTGGCAAAGGGGGGCTGTTATTACTGGCAAAGGGGGGCTGTTATTACTGGCAAAGGGGGGCTGTTATTACTGGCAAAGGGGGGCTGTTATTACTGGCAAAGGGGGGCTGTTATTACTGGCAAAGGGGGGGCTGTTATTACTGGCAAAGGGGGCTGTTATTACTGGCAAAGGGGGGGCTGTTATTACTGGCAAAGGGGGGCTGTTATTACTGGGGGCTGTTATTACTGGCAAAGGGGGGCTGTTATTACTGGGGGCTGTTATTACTGGCACAGAGGGGCTGTTATTACTGACACAGATGGGCTCTTATTACTGGGGGCTGTTATTACTGGCACAGAGGGGCTGTTATTACTGGGGGCTGTTATTACTGGCACAGAGGGGCTATTACTGGGGGCTGTTATTACTGGCACAGAGGGGCTGTTATTACTGGGGGCTGTTATTACTGGCACAGAAGGGCTGTTATTACTGGGGGCTGTTATTACTGGCACAGGGGGGCTGCTATTACTGGCATAGGGGGCTATTATTACTGGCACGGGGGAACTGTTAATACTGGCACATGATTGGGGGCACTATAGGGGCATCTACTGAGGCCACAAAAAAGGGGTATTTTATATGGGCGCTCTGTACAGTACAATTTTATACTGGGACACATTATGGTGGGTACTATGGGGAAGGGGGGAGAGGAGTACTATGGGGTCATCTACGGGGGGCACTAAGAAGGGGTATTTTATACTTGCAAATAATGGGGGACACTGAGGGCATCTACTGGAGCATTTTATACTGGTACATTATGGGGGGCACTAGGAGGAAGGAGGGTGTGGAGCACTATGGGGTCATTTACTAGGGGCACTATATAGGGGTATTTTATACTGGCACATTATGGGGGCACTATGGGGACATTATCTCAACTGGGGGCATTACAAGGGGGTATTTTTTGCACTGTCACATTATAAGGAGAATTATTTCTACTGGGGGGGCATTATGGTGGGCTTTATTACTCCCCCATGGTATGACCCCCTAGTAGCAGCACCGGCCTCTCCCTGCTCTGCTATCCCTCTGCCCCTTCTCCAAATCCTTATTGTGAAATCTTTCTCATTAGGATAAAGCACAACATCAGCTCCGCCGAGCCCCCGGCCAAAGTGTGGAAGTGGCGTCCGAGATCCCCAAGGGCCAAGCCAAGTTACTGTAAGTTTTCATGTGAAATATGTTTGTTATACACATATAGCATACACTGTGGAGTCTGTTCTATAAGCACCATTGTTTTGTGGCGGCGGACAGAAAATAATCTGAAAGTGCCCCTCCCGAGACCAGGCTCTGGATCCGCCCCTGTTCACCCCTAATGTTTTAGATGGTTAGCTCAGCAGCAGGCCCTCACCCCTAATGTTTTTGAGGGTCGCCAGCAGGCCAGCAATCATAATTTTTCAAGGGTGTGTAAGGTGCACTCCTTTATGTGTAATAAAGGGTGTATTGGATTGCTGGTTCCTTGTAATTTTTGGCAGCCCTTTGACTTAGTGCATAGGCTTTATTAGTGTAGGAGTCCCACTACCTGAACAATTGTACCACAATATGAATAAGGCCCTCCTTTATCTGATATACAGGTTGTACCAGAGTGCCTCTTCTTGTAATTTTTGGCAGCACTTTCGCTTTATATGCAAGTAAATAAACAGAAAAGAATGTTTCCTAACAAGTTTTCCTCTCAAATCAATTTTCTCTTCGGTTTTGTGCATATTATTGTCAGTCTGTAAAATTGGCCTACTACTCGTACAACATTGTTCCCAGCAGCGACCTGGGAGTCCAAGATGCATCCAGACATCCTACACATGCTGTTCCCGAACCATTTCAGTGGTGTTTCCATCAATTTCTGACCTTTTCATGTGAACCAGACACCCTACCCTCTTCAGAGCAGGGGGTACCTGGATTAATGCTCGGGTACTCCCATTGACTACCATTGTGCTCTGGTGCTCGGTAAAGCACCCGAACATCCTGAGGTGTTCTACTCGAGCACCCAAGCACTTTGGTGCTCGATCAACACTACTAATTATCCCTATTCCCTTAATAAATTTACTTTTTTATTTTACTATTCTTAAAGTAGCGTGTGTAGTCTCTCCCTGATATGGTGTATTTGTTAATTTGTTTGCAATTTGCCATTTGTTAGCAAATACATTACATGGCGATGTGAAAAGGATTCTCAGCAATACAGCTGGACACGATGATAAAATTACTCTATCATTGATGAGTGTTGATACTGAACTGGCTGTTGTTGTTTGAAATATATATATATATATATATATATATATATATATATGACATCCAGTTCATGGAGATGTTCTTCCGAGTGGGGCTCCCTAAAGAGGTGTTAACTGACCAGGGGACCCCGTTTATGTCCAAGGTCATGAGGGAGCTATGTAAATTGTTCAGCATAAAACAGTTGCGGACGTCCGTGTACCACCCGCAGACAGTTGGCCTCGTAGAAAGGTTCAATCAAACTCTAAAAAAAATATGTTAAAACACGTGGTACCTAAGGATGGGAAGGATTGGGATCTTCTGTTTCCCTATCTTATGTTTGCGGTGCGAGAAGTGCCCCAGGCGTCGACGGGGTTCTCACCCTTCGAACTGTTGTATGGTCGGCATCCGCAAGGTCTGCTGGACATAGCCAAAGAGGCGTGGGGGGGACAACCTACCCACCTAAAAAAGCCTGATTGAGTATTTCACCCAGATGCAGGAACGGATGGAGACATTGCTGCCACTAGTAAGGGAACATATGGAAGCCGCCCAGCGAGCCCAAGGGGGGGTATATAATCGCCAGGCTCGGGTGCGGAACTTTAACCCTGGAGACCGAGTTCTGGTATTGGTCCCTACAGTCGACAGTAAATTCTTGGCTAGGTGGCAGGGTCCATATGAAATACTTGAGAAAATGGGAACGGTGACTTACAAGGTACACCAGCTCGGACGGAAGAAGCCGGAGCAGGTGTACTATGTGAATTTGTTAAAGCCCTGGCGAGATAGGGAGACCAGTCCGGTCGGCCGTCCTCGGCCGGGGTTTTTAGGGTTAGAGTGTCCAGTTCCCCGGTCTAACCCGGGGGAAGCTTTTGCCATGATAAAGGTTGCTAACAATCTGTCCTCTAAACAGGCTCAAGAGGTCAAGGAGTTCGTTAGCAGGAATACGGATGTGTTCTTGGACATCCCGGGACGCACCTCTGTCATCCGCCATGACATTGTCACGGAACCTTGGGTCAGTGTCCGATTAGCCGACAAGCCATTTCGGAAGAGGTGCAACGGATGTTACAATAAGATGTCATCAAGGAGTCGAAAAGCGAGTGGGCTAGTCCAATAGTCTTGGTGCCCAAGCCGGACAGGACCCTACGCTTCTGTAATGACTTCCGCAGACTAAATGAAGTCTCCAAATTTGACGCGTACCCTATGCCCCGTGTGGATGAGATGATTGAGAGACTAGGACAAGCCCGGTATTTTTCTGTGCTAGACCTTGCCAAAGGGTACTGGTAAATACCCTTAATGGAGTCTGCCAAAGAAAAAACGGCTTTTGTTACACCACAAGGCCTGTATCAGTGTAAGGTATTACCCTTTGGTCTGCATGGAGCCCTTTCCAAAGGTTAATGGCTATTGTGCTGCGGCCTTATTGTCAGTAGGCCTCGGCCTACTTGGACGATATCCTCTCCACAGTACTGACTGGGAGAGTCATTTACCTAAGGTGCAGGCTGTAGTGGACTCCCTTAGGAAGGCAGGCTTAACCGCGAATCTGAAAAAATGCGCAGTAGGGTTAGAGGTGGCCAAGTACCTGGGATATGTAATTGGTCACTGAGTTATAAAACCCCAGATACACAAAGTTGAGGCAATCAGAAATTGGCCCCGGCCAGTCACTACTCGGCAGGTAAAATCATTCCTGGGAATTGTGGGATATTACATGAGGTTTGTGCCCCACTTTGCGACTATAGCTACGCCACTGACAGGGTTATTAAAGGGGGCGTAAGTCAGGGACGGTCCGCTGGAATGAGCAGACGGAAAGGCTTTCTTAAAGTCGGCCCTGTGTGGGTCCCCGGTTTGGGTAACCTCCGATTTCAAGAAGGAGTTCATAGTTCAGACCGACGCCTCTGAGGTTGGCCTTGGGGCTGTACTGTCTTAGGAAGTCAACAGGGAGGAGCATCCCGTTGTCTTTCTCAGCCGCAAACTCACCCCAGCCGAGATCAGGTATAGTATAGTGGAGAGAGAGTGCCTCGCCATCAAATGGGCACTCGAGGCTCTCCGTTACTATCTGTTGGGCAGTAGCTTCCGCCTGGTGACTAATCACTCCCCTCTCAAGTGGATGAGCCAGGCCAAAGAAAGGAATGGCCAAGTCACCAGGTGGTTTCTGTCTCTACAGAATTACAAATTTATGGTGGAGCACAAAGCAGGCCGATTACTGAGGAATGCAGACGCCCTCTCCCGAGTACACTGTTTTTCGTGTGTCCACCCCCTCAGGGTTGAACAAAGGGGGGTATGTGGTAAGGTGCAGAGTACCGTAATGGATGGCAGATACGTGTTACAGAGGTGCCTGGCCTCGATGGGGTAAGAGCCGGGTTTTGTGTGTTAACAGCAGAAGCTGTTGACACCTTTAATACTTAGTATGGCTGCAAAGCCAATCCGGGCCAGATTTTACTGGGAGTAGGTAAAGAGTTGGGCGGGTGCCTACTCACCATGTTCCAGAACCAGGTTTTGGAGCTGGGATTTAAATTCCCAGGCAGCAACCTCAGCTGGGAGGAGGAAGGAAAATCACAGTGAGTCTGGGTGGTTTTTGCAGTGTGTGGAGCTGAGACCTGGACCCCGACCATCTGAATGAGCCCTTACTCTCAAACTGGGTTTTTTATGCAGTTTTTTTTTGTGTTTTGGAGCTGAAAAAATGCAGTTTTATCACTATGTATTTTTTTTAAATCAGATGCTGATAATGATGGTGATATCATCATTAGTGATGAGCGAGCATGCTCGGCCAAGTACCGGTTCGGCTCAAGCATCGCTATACTCGGCACGTGGTGGTACTTGGCCGAATACCACGTGTGCTCGTTGCATTGCTCGAGTCTCTGCCCTGCATGTTTGGCACCTCCTGAAGCAACCAATCAGCGTTCAGGTAAGTAATTCCCTCCAGGGTAATGCCATAGCCATGCTAGCTATAAGCCTTACACTGGTTGGCTGGCCGAAACACGTGGTACTAGTTTATATAGGAGCCGATGTTCCGCGCTCGGATCATTCAGCGTCAGGGAGAGCCAACAGTAGGCAGGGACATATAGCGGTTTGCTGAAATTACAATGATTGAACTCCCAAAAAGCTCTTGAAAGACAAAACAGTCCTCTTCAGGACTAAAGTGTGTGTTTGACAGCAGTGCAGCATTTAAAAAAAAATAATTCAAGGGTTAAATTCAGCAGTATTAGGGACTGGCGTCTGCAGGAAGGGACAGATAGTGCAGGGCTGGAAAATCGCTGTGTTCAGTACCAAAAAGTTTTCAAAAGAAAGAAATATTACATATCAGTGAGATCTACAGTACACCATCAGAAAGCAGTGTGTTTAGCAGAAATTCTAAAAAGGGGCTTATTCACTAGAGTGTGCCTGCTAGTGAGATATACACCGCTCCATCATAGAAATTTATTTTTCTGGGGAAATTAACCTAATTTGTGCCACATCTGTGTGCGCGCTCAATCCACGAACGTTATATACAGTATTCCAGCCTAGAATCATTTCTATTTGGGACAAAAATCCCTAGTTTGGGTTTCATCTGTGTGTGAATTTAGTCCGCAACCATATATACAGTAATTCAGCAGAGAATTCTTTCTATTTGGGACAAAAATCCCTAGTGTGGGTTTCATCTGTGTTTGAATTTAAGCCTCAACCATTATATACAGTAATTCAGCATAGATTTATTTCTATTTGGGACAAATTTAACTAGTTTTGGTCACATCTGTGCGTGAATTTAGGCAGCAACCATATACCGTATTTTTCACCCTATAAGACGCACCGGCCCATAAGACGCACCTGGTTTTAGAGGGTGAAAATAGGGAAAAAATATATTTTTGACAAAAGGTGTGTCAAAACTTTTAATAAAATAACAGACCAATATTTTAACACTGTAAACATTAACAGTAGTAACCACTCAGGACGGCAGGCTGGGATATCACGGACAGTGCTCCACGGATGTCTGCATGACGCCGTAAATAAGGGGGTCACTTTATTTGGGGGGGTCACTTTATTAGGGGTGAGGTCGCTTTATTAGGAGTGAGGTAACTTTATTAGGAGGGGGGGCACTTTATTAGGAGGAGGGGCGCTTTATTAGGAGGAGGGGCGCTTTATTAGGAGGGGGGGGCTGTCAAGATCGGTGTTTAGCACATTTCCTTCCCCCCACTTCAAATTTAAAATGCTCCTGGCTGCATGCAGAAAGACATCCCTAAGAACCCCACTGTTAATAAAGTGCCCACTTTATTAGGAGGGGGGCACTTTATTAACAGTGGGGTCCTTAGTGATGTCTTTCTGGCAGGGCACACCACTTTATTATTATGGGTGGCACTTTATTAACAGTGCTTTTCCTTAGGGATGTCTTTCTGCATGCAGCCAGGAGCATTTTAAATGTGGGGATGAAAAAGTGCTAAACACAGCCTCTGATTAAACATTGCATACAGGTACCGTACCTCTGAGCGCAGACAGCTTGACGACTGGGATGAGGGGCGGAGCAGACTTCCCTGTCACACATGCCAGCTCCGCCCCTCATCTTCCTGCTCCTGCGCTCCATTTCCTCCTCCATACCAGCGATTCGGGCCGGCCGGTCCCTACCATCCAGCACTTACTGAGGCTGGCCGGCCCATACCACCAAAAGCCCTCAGAGCCGACCAGCCCCGATCACAATCTGCAGCGGCCCATGAACACCCGCCCATGAACAGACCGCATCGCTCCTGCAAAGTACAAGTGACGTCCCGCCAGACATGTGAGCGCTGCAGGTACAATTCACTCATCATAAGCGCCGGATATTCTTTTTTTACACCTATATTCACCCCATAAGACGCACTAACTTTCTTCCCCCATTTTTTGGGGGGAAAAAGTGCGTCTTATAGGGCGAAAAATACGGTATACAGTTATTCACCAGAGAATTATTTCTACTTGTGACAAATTTCACTCATTTGGGTGACTTCTGTGCGTGATTTTAGTCCGCAACCATATATACAGTTAGTCACCAGAGAATTATTTCTATTTGGGACAAATTTCTCTGGTTTTGGTCACATCTGTGCGTGAATTTAGGCCACAACCATATATACAGTAGTTCAGCAGAGAATTATTTCTATTTGGGACAAATTTCACTAATTTTGGACACATCTGTGTCTGCGTTTAGGCCTCAACACCACTGAGGCATAGAGTGCAAGTTTGTGCCACGTGTCCAGCTTGGACACCCAATAGTTGTAAGGCACAGAAGGATCACCGAGGACGCTGACATGGTCTGCTATGTACTCCTTCACAATCTTCCGCGCATCAGGGTGAGGGTGCTGGCGGGGTGTCATGAAACTGTCCCAGGCCTTGTAGAGTGTTGTCCTGCCTCTGTTGGAACTGTGGTGTGTCCCCCTCATCTCCCCTCCTGGGTTGGCCAAGGAACTACGTATTCTGCCACCAGCGTTGTCAGCTGTAAATATTTCTGCAATGACATTCTGTTCAGCAATGCCTGTTGCCGCTTCCCCATGAGAATTCAGAGTTTGCAGTGGAGGAGGAGGAGAAGAGGGGGGGGGGGGGGGGGTTGCTGCCACTAATGTAGGTGGTGGCAGAAATCCTGATGGAAGTAGTGCCCTTTCAATCCTTGGCGTCGGTGGTACCTGTGCCATCCCAGGGTCCGACTCGCTAATGGCCTACACAAAGTTCACTTAGTGTGCTGTAACGGAAATGTAGCAGCCCTGGCCAAAAGCACTTGTCCATGTGTCCGCGTCGTTAAGTGGACCTTCCCAAAAACTGAGTTGGTCAGGGCACGGGTGATGTTACCGGACACACACAATTGCTGGTGTAATGCGGGGACAGCACACTGTGAAAAATAGCGGCGGCTGGGGACTGAGTAACGAAGTATCCACAGGCCTAGATGGTAACATTTCCATGCCTACAAATTTTGAAAGGTGCGCATTTAGTGCTATAGCCTGTGGGTGGGTGGCGGGGTATTGGCGCTTACGATCAAAGGCCTGGGGACATCGCTACACTGTGCTTGGACACAGAAAGGGGTGTGCTAGCAGATGGTGCTTGCGAAGGCCCAGCTGCAGGGCGGGAGTCATCCAGGCCTGCGTCTAGGACAGAGGATTGGCCAGCACGTAACACAGGGGAGGAAGAGGAGGCAGTGGTGTGACCCACAGACACTGATTGTGGACTCGGGGGTTCGGCCCACCAATTAGGGTGCTGTGATGCCATGTGGCGGATCATGCTGTTGGGGTTGAGGTTGCTTCTGTTCCCACCCCTACTCATTTAGCCTCCAGTGTACAGTCTTCCCTTATCATGTTCCCGTGTTTGAGTGTTTATTGTTATGTTTTTAGTTAGTTTATTAATAGGATGTAAAATGTGTTATGGTTATTGTTATTTATGAAATGTTGAGTTCTTATTTAGGTATAGCACAGTTACAGTTAGCAAATTCCAATTCTTTTATTGTCCCCACCTTCCTCAATAAAGCCTGTCACGGATGGTGTTGCAGAAAACAAGAAGTAACAATTAAAGATCTGACTGACTTGATCCCAAACTAAGGAACAAAAGGGTGTGCCCTATTAAAGCCCTATAGCTCTCCCTGACTGCTCAGCCCATGCAAAGATCTCTGTGATAGAAAGTTGCATGTCAACGTACCTAGGCTGAGTGACACCCGAAAACCCTATAATAGGGAGGGGACACGACCACCGGCTCCCTGCACTAAATACGGAGGGAGTCAGGGTCACCTAGAATTAAGCCAACAGGAAAACACCAATAAAGGGATAGACTTATCTGAGAAACCAGCAGTAGCAAACTTCTAGCACTGAGCACAATCCAGGAAGTACAACCACACCAGATCACAAACATTCAGGTAAGGACCAGACACACGTCTCTTATCCGCCACACGCTTATATCTCTCACTCATGCTCTTTAGATTATCCTGAATCTTTTGCCAAATAGATGACAAAGACGAGGAGAATCTCTCCTCATCAGGTAAACCAGAAGACCCCTCTCCAGAGAATGTCTCAAACTGCGGATGAAACCCATATGCACCAAAAAATGGTGACTTATCAGAGGACTCCTGACGATGGTTATTTAAAGCAAACTCAGCAAGGGACAAAAAAAAACACCAATCCTCCTGATTCTCTGCCACAAAACAGCGCAGATATGTCTCCAGATTCTGATTGACGCGCTCTGTCTGGCCATTCGACTGCGGGTGGAAAGCAGAAGAGAATGACAACCGAACCCCCAAGCGAGAACAGAAAGCCTTCCAGAATCTGGAAACAAATTGCATGCCCCTATCAGAGACTATGTCTGAAGAAATACCATGCAATTTGACAATGTGATCAATAAATGCCTGCGCCAGCGTTTTAGCATTGGGCAACCCAGGAAAAGGAATGAAATGCGCCATTTTGCTAAAACGGTCCACCACCATCAGAATCACAGTTTTCCCCAAGGAACGAGGCAGGTCCGTAATGAAGTCCATGGACAGATGTGTCCAAGGACGGGATGGAATGGGTAACGGGAGGAGAGGACCTGATGGCCGTGAATGAGGGACTTTGGCACGAGCGCAGGTCTCGCAGGCTGCTACAAAACCCTCAACCGACTTACGAAGCGCCGGCCACCAGAATCTCCGAGCAATGAGATCCACTGTGGCTCTACCCCCCGGGTGCCCAGCAAGGACAGTATCGAGGTGCTCCTTAAAAACCTTGTGTCGTAAAGCGAGAGGCACAAACAACCTCCCAGGAGGACAAAGATCAGAAGCCTCTGCCTGGGCTGCCTGAACCTCTACCTCCAATTCAGGATAAAGAGCAGAGACCACCACACCTTCAGCCAAAATTGGAACCGGGTCTTCAAAGTTCCCCCCTCCCGGAAAACAACGTGACAGGGCATCCGCCCTTAACCCCAGGGTGGAACGTGACAACAAAATTAAACCTTGAAAAGAACAAAGACTATCTGGCCTGTCTCGGGTTCAGATGCTTGGCTGACTCCAAGTAGGCCAGATTCTTATGGTCGGTAAACACGGTAATAGGGTGTCTGGCTCCCTCTAGCTAATGGCGCCATTCTTCAAAAGCTAACTTGATGGCCAACAACTCCCTATCTCCCACATCGTAATTTTTCTCTGCGGAGGAGAGTTTCTTCGAAAAAAAGGCACATGGACGCCATTTGGCAGGAGAGGGACCCTGAGATAAGACCACACCCACACCCACCTCAGAAGCATCCACCTCAACAATGAAGGGCAGAGAGACATCAGGTTGTACCAAGATGGGAGCGGAACCAAAACTCTCTTTGATACTAGAAAAGGCCTTACGCGCTCTACCGACCAGGAGGAAAAATCTACCCCCTTTCTAATCATATCAGTGAGTGGCTTAACAACAGAGGAATAATTCAAAATGAACTTCCTGTAATAATTGGCAAAACCCAAAAAGCGCATCAGCTCCTTCTGATTCTCAGGAAGCTCCCAATCAAGCACAGCACGGACCTTCTCGGGGTCCATGCAGGGGCGTAGCTAGAAATGCATGGGCCCCATAGCAAAAAAAAATTATGGGCCCCCCCCACATATCTATCGGGCCTCCCACCACCCCTTCCAGAGCTCCCACCCAAACACCCATCATAGTTCTCCCACCACTCAATGGGGGCGGAGCAACGGTCCAGCAAAATAGTGACAGGACGGACCCGACAGGCTGAACAGCCTGCCAGATCCGTCCTGCCACAAGTGTAAAAGTTCCCTTAGTCTGTCATATAAGGAAGGGGGGGGGGGGAAAGAAACCCCAGAACTAGAGTGTGCCCCCCAAAAGAAGGAAGGGGCGCCCACCTTATCACTGCTGGCATCTCTTTTTAACTTCAGATCATCAGACTCTTGTATCTTCACAGCACATCTCGTATCTTCACAGAAACTACAGATACTGGAAGCCTGTGCTAGCATTTCTCCTGCGGTGTTGCTATCAGTGTGTGAAGAGTGGGAGAAGAGGGTTCCATTGACAATCCAACACAATGGGCAGCACATTGAACACATTTTATAAGTGGTCAGAAACTTGAAAATAACTCATGAAAGAATAAAGTTACATTAAAACCAAGCACACCATTGTTTTTCTTGTGAAATTCCCAATAAGTTTGATGTGTCACATGGCCGACTTCAAAATGGCCACCATGGTCACCACCCATCTTGAAAAGTTTCCCCCCTCACATATACTAATGTGAAACAAACAGGAAGTTAATCAACCATTCCCATTTTATTAAGGTGTATCCATATAAATGGCCCACCCTGTATAATTTAATTTTATTTGTTAGTTAGTGATAGTTTTGAACCAACAAATTTAGCCAGTCCTATCAGGAAGTTATCTTTATTTGCATATTTAAGAACCATTGTGCATTTTTTCAATATTTAATGTGTGTCAGCATATACATGTGTGATTGATTGTTTTATGATCTTTTAATAGTCTACAGTATTTTATGGATATTGATTTCGTTAAAAAATTTAGTGTGATCACTATATATTGTTCATTTATTTATAACCACACATACAGAGTGCCAGTCCGTAACTTACTAGTAATTTTATAACAAGACACGGAGGCTTCGTATTGCATCACACTTTCTTTACTTCATACCCAGCAGCAAAGAGTTAACATGAAAATTAAGGGCAAACCCCCCAATAACCCCTCCCATAAACAGTCCATAAATAGGTCCTCCTTCCACACATCTTCCTCTTTCTTTGCTGCTCCCCAGCAGATGAGTACCCCTTATTTCTTATGTTGATTTTATTGTTTTGAACGCTAGAGATTTTGTTAGCCTATGATTTTGATGTTTTATCATTTATATCTTGCTTGTTCTATTTACCCAGTACAGGGGCAGACTTCTGTCCTTCTGTTTTAATCTGTTTCGCGCTTGTCTCCCACCTGCCCGGTTCAGGCTCTTGTGTCGCTTGTTGGCACGGTTTTTTCCTTTGTTTCGCTTCCTCCCCCCCCCCTTTTTTCACTCCTGTACCTGGTCTGGCCGGCGCCATTGCTCCTCTGTTTCCCATAGCGGTCGCGCCACTTGCCGTTCGAAATCTCGCGATCCGCGGGATTTCGGCGGTGTTCACTGGAGGGGCAGGTCGCGCCGGGCCCGAGATCTCGGGCGCCATCTTACTCCTCCTTCTGCCTCCTTTCTGTTGCTACGGCGCAGGCGTTGGCGGCCGCCATCTTTTTACACCCTGTTGAGGAGGGGGGCGTGTTTCCCCCCCCCCCTCCCCTCCCTCTTCCTGTTCCGGTCCTCCGTCCTGCACGCCACATCGTTGCCGGAGGCTGATTGAGCTTGTTCTCTGCCCTTTTCTCTTCTTGCTGGTCTGTCTTCCCACAGGAGTGACTAACTCCTTATCATGTCTCTCACCAGTGACATCCCCCTGCCCCTAGAAGATCCAATTTCTCTCAAAGTCGGGCTTTAATCCTTGATTCGGCCCTCAGGGCTTGTCAGGACAAGCTCCTGGACAGCCTGGGACCCCTGACAAAAAATTTGAAATGGCGGAAACTGCCAGATCTGAGGGTACGGCCATAGACCCAGAAGAACTAAGTGGCTGGGCGCAACGCGCCATTTGTTTAATAGGAAATGTCAATTCCTCCCTCTCCATCGAACGGAGGAAAGCTCTTCTTATGAAGATTGAGCCCAAATTATCCAATATGGCGTTAACTGAGGCGGGCAAGGAAGCTCAGGGGCTCCTCTTTGGAGATAATTTCATCAAGGATTTAGGGAAGTTTGTGGGAGCGTTTACCGCTCTTGACAAGGCGCAAAGTTCCATGCGTCGGGTCTTCCAGGGGCGTGTCTCTAGCAGGGCCGGCAGCTTCAGGGGCCGTCTGTCCGGCCGTGCCCATTACCAGTCGCGCGGAAGCGCTCGAGGCTCCTATCAACAACGTTCGTCGTTCCAGGACCAGAGGCAGCAGTCCTCTTTCTTCCCTTCTAGAGGCCAATCTTACCGTCCAAGGGGATTCAGAGGCGCTGTTGGTTCCAGACGTCCACTCGGTAAGTCCTCAAAATCTATGGTTTTCTTCCAGCCATTGTATCGGGGGCAGACTCCGACATTTTTTGCCCGCCTGGCGCCGTGTCACATCCGATCCGTGGGTGCTGGCCACGGTTCAAGGTTTCCAGATAGAGTTGGTGGTCCCGCAGTTATCGCTTCCAGAGCCTCATCCGCTGGTCTTGGCGGACTCGGCCCGGTCTCTCATGGACCTAGAACTCCATTCCCTTGTAGTCAAAGGAGCGATAGAGAGGGCTCCTCCCCATTCAGTCGGGGTGATCAGCACTATCTTTTTAGTGGAAAAGAAGGGAGGCCAATTCCGTCCGGTAATAAATTTACGGAGTCTGAACAGATTTATATGTTACCGCCATTTCAAGATGGAAGGGATTCATCTTCTCAGGGACCTACTTCTCCCTGGGGACTGGTTGGCGAAGTTGGACCTGAAGGATGCCTACCTGACGGTACCGATATCCCCCCAGTCCAGACGTCTCCTACAGTTCCGCTGGCACAGCCTCCTCTGGCAGTTCACGTGCCTACCCTTTGGCCTCTCATCCGCCCCTTGGTGTTTTACCAAGTTGATGAGACCCGTTGTAGCTTGGCTCCGCAGTCAGGGTGTTCGTCTGGTGATTTATCTGGACGACATCCTCTTCATGGCTCAATCACCGTCCGAACTCCGCTCTCACCTACACTCTGCAATGTCTCTCATTACAGGTCTTGGTTTTGTCATCAACACCGAGAAGTCCTGTCTGCAGCCTTCCAGGTCAATAGAGTTTCTGGGTTTTGTTGTGGACTCCACCGAACTGTCCCTCTTCCTGCCTCGAGCCAAGGTCAAATCCATACGGAAGGAGCTTCGTCACGCTCTGAGACTCCCTCAGTTGTCACTTCGGCACTTAGCTCGCATTATCGGGCTCCTCTCCTCTTCCATCCAAGCGATTTTCCCGGCTCCTCTTCACTACAGGGCGTTGCAACGGCTGAAGATTGCACACTTGCAAGCGGGGGCTTCTTATGCGGATCTGGTGTCTCTGGATCTCGAGACGAGGGACGAACTGGCGTGGTGGATATCCAACCTCGACGCGTGGAACGGCAAGGCCATCGTGGGACCCCAGCCCGATATGATTGTGGAGTCGGATGCCAGCCTTCTCGGCTGGGGGGCGTACTGCAATGGGGTCTCCACCGGAGGTCCCTGGTCAGGCACCGAAACTCACCTCCATATAAATGCGCAGGATCTTTCGCCATACGCAGCTTCACCAACGTCAGGATATCGGCGTGCATCAGGCTCAGGATGGACAATGTGTCTGCGGTGCGTTATGTGAATGCCATGGGGGGCACCCATTCTTCGATACTGACCCATCTGGCGAAGGAGTTTTGGACCTTTTGCCTCGACAAAGGCTTCACGGTGGTCGCAGAACATATTCCAGGACTTCACAATACCTTCGCGGACTGGAGCTCGCGCCACTCGTCGGATTTCAGCGACTGGAGGTTAGATCCAGCGGTATTCTCCTCCATCTTGTCCATTTGGGGACCCCTGTCTATAGATCTTTTTGCCTCTCGATGGAACGCGCAGCTTCCGCGTTTCTACAGTTGGAGACCGGACTCCCTTTCGGAAGCGGTAGACGCCCTCCTACAGGATTGGTCGGATCAGCAGGCTTATGCGTTCCCTCCGTTTTCTCTCATCCCGCGAGTGCTGTCTCAAGTTCGACGTCAACGGGCGGAGGTGGTGCTGGTGGTACCCTTTTGGCAGGCCCAATCGTGGTTTCCTCAACTCCTGGAGCTTCTTGTGGAGGACCCCCGGCTTCTTCCATCGTTTCCGGATCTCCTTCGCGGACCCCTGGACCAACGTCACCCGCTGATGTCAGACGGTTCCCTCACTCTCCTCGCGTGCAGAGTTTCGGGGATCAGTGGAATGTCTCGGGCCTATCGAGAACGGCTCATATCCTCTTGGAGAACGCATGGGCCCCCGGCACCCGACGGGCTTATCAGTCAGCCTGGAGGCGATGGTCTGCTTGGTGCATGGGCCGGAATCTGGATCCCCTTACAGCACCTGTGACGGGCATGCTCGACTTCTTATCGTCCCTTTTTGAGGAAGGTAAAGCCTATAGGTCCATTAACCTCTTCCGTTCCGCCATATCTTCCCGCCACCAAGGTTTTGCGGGCTGTCCGGCGGGTCGACATCCCTTGGTCTGTCGTCTTCTTAAAGGTTCTCGGCTATCTCGTCCGCCCAGGCCCCGTTTCACTACTTCCTGGGATGTTACGCTGGTACTTCGTTTTTTCTCGGCTTGGCCTCCTAACTCGGATTTGTCCCTTCGTCAGCTTTCGGCCAAACTGGTCACCCTTCTGTGCTTGATTTCCTGCAAAAGGGTCTCGGACGTGCGAGCCTTGGATTTCGATGCCTTGTCTTTTACTCCGGGTGGGGTGTCCTTCAACATCTCTCGCCGCACCAAAACGAGTATACGGTCGGTTTCCTATCCGGCCTTTCCGGATAACACGCCCCTTTGTCCGGTGCTTTGTTTGCAGGAATATTTGAGACGCACGGCTTCCTTGCGTAACCCGCTTTTCCCACAACTTTTTGTTTCTTTTCGCAGACCTTTCCGTCCGGTCACCGCTGTCACCTTATCCCGTTGGGTCAAGTGGATTTTATCTCTGGCCGGTGTGGATACGTCTATTTTCACAGCGCATTCGGTTCGGGGAGCCGCGGCTACCTCCATGACGGTCGCCGGCGCCCGCTTAGAGGATGTACTTCGGTTGGCGGATTGGTCTAGGGCTTCGACATTTAGGGAGTTCTATTTCAGACCGCCTCCTCATGCTTTTTCTTCTGTGATGTCGTCGCTTTAAACTTGCAATACGAAGCCTCCGTGTCTTGTTATAAAATTGCATGATTTTCCTATTGTATGACGTAAAGTCATGATTTTATTAAAGACACGGAGGCGAGTATTGCCCACCCTGTTTTTTCTTCCCCCCCTTTTTATGGTTGGATTCGGAAATTCATGTTCTCATATTCTTTGTTGAATGTATTTATATTATTTGTTTACTGTCTATTATATTTGTTCGGTGCTTACTCCTTTGGTGTTTTGTATTTGATTCCTCTCACCACATGATTGGATATGATTCAGTTTCCACGTATTACCGTCTTTTCGGGGATCAGTGGAATGTCTCGGGCCTATCGAGAACGGCTCATATCCTCTTGGAGAACGCATGGGCCCCCGGCACCCGACGGGCTTATCAGTCAGCCTGGAGGCGATGGTCTGCTTGGTGCATGGGCCGGAATCTGGATCCCCTTACAGCACCTGTGACGGGCATGCTCGACTTCTTATCGTCCCTTTTTGAGGAAGGTAAAGCCTATAGGTCCATTAACCTCTTCCGTTCCGCCATATCTTCCCGCCACCAAGGTTTTGCGGGCTGTCCGGCGGGTCGACATCCCTTGGTCTGTCGTCTTCTTAAAGGTTCTCGGCTATCTCGTCCGCCCAGGCCCCGTTTCACTACTTCCTGGGATGTTACGCTGGTACTTCGTTTTTTCTCGGCTTGGCCTCCTAACTCGGATTTGTCCCTTCGTCAGCTTTCGGCCAAACTGGTCACCCTTCTGTGCTTGATTTCCTGCAAAAGGGTCTCGGACGTGCGAGCCTTGGATTTCAAAGCCTTGTCTTTTACTCCGGGTGGGGTGTCCTTCAACATCTCTCGCCGCACCAAAACGAGTATACGGTCGGTTTCCTATCCGGCCTTTCCGGATAACACGCCCCTTTGTCCGGTGCTTTGTTTGCAGGAATATTTGAGACGCACGGCTTCCTTGCGTAACCCGCTTTTCCCACAACTTTTTGTTTCTTTTCGCAGACCTTTCCGTCCGGTCACCGCTGTCACCTTATCCCGTTGGGTCAAGTGGATTTTATCTCTGGCCGGTGTGGATACGTCTATTTTCACAGCGCATTCGGTTCGGGGAGCCGCGGCTACCTCCATGACGGTCGCCGGCGCCCGCTTAGAGGATGTACTTCGGTTGGCGGATTGGTCTAGGGCTTCGACATTTAGGGAGTTCTATTTCAGACCGCCTCCTCATGCTTTTTCTTCTGTGATGTCGTCGCTTTAAACTTGCAATACGAAGCCTCCGTGTCTTGTTATAAAATTGCATGATTTTCCTATTGTATGACGTAAAGTCATGATTTTATTAAAGACACAGAGGCGAGTATTGCCCACCCTGTTTTTTCTTCCCCCCCTTTTTATGGTTGGATTCGGAAATTCATGTTCTCATATTCTTTGTTGAATGTATTTATATTATTTGTTTACTGTCTATTATATTTGTTCGGTGCTTACTCCTTTGGTGTTTTGTATTTGATTCCTCTCACCACATGATTGGATATGATTCAGTTTCCACGTATTACCGTCTTTTATTTCTGCTGTCTTCTCAGGCTGATTCCTGGTCTTCGTTCGGTCTTGGTTCCGAGAAGTTCGTCGTCCGGCTTGCCCGCTGTTCCGGTTCAGTTCTGCGGTTCAGTTTCTAATTCCGCGGATCCCAGTTGGAGTTCGTTTAGAGGTGTTTTCGGTTTCGTGTTCATTGACTGGTCACATCAAAGAAAGAGGAAGATGTGTGGAAGGAGGACCTATTTATGGACTGTTTATGGGAGGGGTTATTGGGGGGTTTGCCCTTAATTTTCATGTTAACTCTTTGCTGCTGGGTATGAAGTAAAGAAAGTGTGATGCAATACTCGCCTCCGTGTCTTTAATAAAATCATGACTTTACGTCATACAATAGGAAAATCATGCAATTTCATATTTTTCTCTGTATGGGTGATACAGATTTTGGACTAGAGCACCTGTTCCCTGTCACATAAGAGTGAGCTATTCCAACCAGCTTTTTTCTCAACATTTGATTTTATTCACCCTAATTGGAATTTAGCCCCTCCTATTGTGAACATGGATGTGTGGAACCATATGGAACACAAGATAAAAAAAGTGGATACATTTATCTTTGATGTTTCTGAAGGCGCGGATTCATCACAAACTAGAGAAAAATCTACATCTGAAATGTTTAAAGAACTTGAAAATTTACTGCTAAAACAACTAAGACAGTACTGGGAGATAAAATCTTTAAAACAGTATTTAAGGCAGAATATAATACCAATTGGCTTACAACTGACTAAGATACCAGCTCAAGATCTATGGAGTGAGGAATTTAATTCAGAATGGGATAGTTTTTTAAATACACAATCACAGGCATTAATTGAATTAATTATTAAACGCAGAACACAAATTCTAGCCACAATAGTAGAAAAAATTAATCAAATTAAAATGAATATGGAACATCTACCAAAAGATGATACATATAATAGTTGGCAAGAAAAAATCTGCAGAAGTTTGGATAAAACTGAACAGGATATTATTTTTAAAAAGAGTAAAAAATTACGAAAAATTAAAAAAATCCTACACACAAGAAAATAAATCTAAACCAAACGAGATAGTATCAGAAGTACTAAATACTACTGAAATAATCTTGGGAGATAAACCAAGATATAATATACCAGTGAGGAATCGGTATGAAAATCTCGCAGAACAATCTTTTTTAGACCGGACCCCGCCCCATCACTTAGCACGAATAAGACAAAGACGATCAGTGTCACCAACCCACAGAAAAACACCACCAAAACACCCATACAATCTGAGGCACAACAATACACAAGTAGAAAACCAACACCAACAGAAATATCCACGAACATCGAGATATGCAGAACAGCAATTTATGACACCAATACACAAACAACACTATCCGGAACAGAAAGACTTAAGAAAACACGGAGAGGAAGGAAGAAGACACAAATATTACAGAAGGGATTATTAATAGAACAAGATAACATTATCAATTTAAGCAATGCAAATCTCACACAAGCACAAATATCACTCCGTCACAAAGGGCTTAAATTTGCGCCCTCTGCGAAATTTAATAAATTCGACACCTACATTGGTATACAAAAGTTCATAAAAAATCTCTGCCTAAAGAAATATTTTATGAAAAACATTATAGTCCCACAGATACAGATGAATGATAAATTCCCACATACGGCTTTAAAAAATAAATCAAAAAAATTCCCCAGAAGTGAGATAGGTCCAGAAATATCTGGATTTCAGAAATGTTTTGAAATGGACCTAAGGAAACTCAAAGAATAACGAACATATAAAAATAATTTATCTAAAAAAGAAATACTGGCTGTGAGAGAATTGCAAGATAAATAAGAAATCACTATAAAACAATTGCTAAAATATAGCAATAGAGGGTTACAGTTGGGAATCCTAACTAAAACAGAATTCTATTTTATTATGGGAACGCCGGGCAGACTCCCGGTCTTATATTGCCTACCCAAGGTGTACAAGGATCCAGTGAGTCCCCCCGGGCGCCCGATAATATCTGGCATCGGATCCCTAACTGCAAACCTGTCAAAATATATTGATTCTTGGCTACAACCTCTTGTCAAAAAAACTGAATCATATTTAAAAGATACAACAGAAATTATAAAAGTTTTAGAAGAATTAACAGTGGAAGATGATTGGATCCTAGCAACATTGGATATACAATCACTGTATACAGTGATCAATCATGATCAAGGTATCAGTGCTCTAAAAACCCATCTGGAAAAAGAAAACTTCAAACAAGAACAATTGGAATTTATAACAGAAGCGGTGAGACATATATTAGAGCACAATTACTTCTTTTTCGAGAAGAACTACCACCTCCAGATCACGGGTACAGCCATGGGCACCAGGTTTGCCCCCAGTTATGCAAATTTATTTTTAGCATACTGGGAAAATATAATCATTAATCCCAAAAAAGGAGGGGGCAGCCTGGTGCTCTGGCGAAGATACATCGACGATGTTATCCTGATCTGGAAGGGAAGTGAAGCTACCTTACAAACATTTATTTCGGAATTGAACAATAATATTTATAATTTAATCTTCACAGCCAATATATATATATTTTTTTTTAACAAATCTTTATTTATCACGACAAGCATGGTAAAAAAGACAAGAACAATATGCGGGCAATAGCCCAACAATCGAGGAGGCATATACAGTACAGTGATGTGATGTGAATATAGGTACAGTAGCGAAAGTGAACAAGCAGTAAGGAAAATGATATTCGTTAGGCAGACCTGACATGAATAGTAAGTGTGATCTATAAGAAGGGTCAAGATCCCGTCAGGGCATGACCAGCTCTGTCAGCAAGACAGGAGTAGAGCAGGCTAGAACAGCAAAATATTAGGCAAATGCTGAGTGAGACATAACTCTTAACAAATTAAGCAAACATGGCATACAATATAGGATGCACGACACTAATGGGTATTTACTGAAGGGGAGATGTGAGTGCAGAGTCCCCCGTAGGGAGGCACATGCTCCCCGATTCCGTCTCCAACCAATTCAACCACGGTCCCCACATACTGCTAAATTTGTCGTGCGAGAGGGTCTCCCAACTGGTTAGTTCTTCAAACCTGCAGATCTCGTGAACCTTTTGAGTCCATTCCTCAATTGAAGGTACTTGTGTCGAGAGCCAATGTAGAGGGATCAAAAGTTTGGCAGCCGACAACATGTGTGCTAATAGAGAATATTTGTGCAAGGGGAAATCCTTTGAAGGCATATTGAGAAGAACCAAAGTCGGGGAAAGTGGAGGGGCCGAAGGGCAAATTTGCTGCAATATCTTACTAAGCGAAGTCCAGAACTGGGAGACCCCCCGGCACGACCACCATATATGCGAGAGTGTACCAACTTCTTCGTGACATCTCCAGCAGGCTGGGGATGTGAGAGGATCCAACCTATGTAGCACCTCCGGAGTACGGTACCATCTCGTCAGTAGTTTAAAGGAATTCTCCTGGATTCTAATGCATCTGGAGAACCCGTGAGAATTCCTCAGTAGTGAGGAGACAGACTCATCCGATAAGGTTATACCCAGATCTTGCTCCCACCTCCCAATGAAGGCAGGTCTACTAGGTGCGCCCTCCAGCAGCAGTTTGTTGTAAATTAGAGAGATAATTTTCCTCGCCGGTTTGGACGAGGCTACAAGAGTGTCGAACCAAGAGGGTACAAAATTTCTGTTAGCTATAGCAAGGTACTTTTGGCATATAAATGAAAAATGAGAGTAATGCAAAGAGGTCCAACTCAAAGCCATCCGTGATGCCCGGAGGTCCTCCAAGGATGCAACTCGCCCATCTCTCACAAAGTCCCCCACAGCAAATGCATCAAAGGCAGGCCATATTCCCATGACATCCGAATAGTTAGAAGACAAGCAGTATGGCAGCAGGTGCATGGGGAGATGGGGCGAGGGACCAGGGAAGAAACAGAACTTCTGGGCTACAATGTTCCAAGATGTTAAGAGACCTTTAAGAAGAGGTGGTGCGTCTGGACAATGCGCAGGACCCCGTCCAACCGTTCAGAGGCGGGCAAGTACATCCGGAGATATTAGTTGGCGGGCAATTTGGCAACCCAATTTTTTAATGTTGATGTTTAGTAATTCGCTCAGTAAACGGAGTTGAATTGCCCTATAGTATAGTCTGATGTCTGGCAAACCAAAGCCGCCTCTGTGTTTGGGGAGAGTTAATAGGGCATGCGCTAATCTCGGACGAGCCCGCCTCCAAATGAAGCCCGAAATAATCCTGCGCAGGTCCAGGAAGTAAGAGTCGGGCAAATAAATAGGTAAAGTCTGAAGTAGAAATAGCAGTTTGGGAAGGATAAACGTTTTAATTATATTTTTCCGCCCCATCCAAGAGACAAATGGAAGATCCAAATGTTTCAATTGTTCTTTAATATCAACCAGGAGAGGGACATAGTTTAACTGAAAGGCCTGATCTATACGGGCTGAGATCTTCACCCCTAAGTAGGTGACAGAGGTTGACCATTGAAAGGGATGATCACGTGACAGCAATGAAATGGTTGCATCAGGGACACAGACCCCCATAGCTGTGCATTTCGATAGATTTATCTTGAAGTTCGACAAATGGCCAAAAGACTCGAAAAGACCTAAAATAGGTGGAAACGCCTTTACAGGGTCCGGCAGGAGGAGCAGCATGTCATCAGCAAAGGCTGCGACCTTATGAGTCGACGTGCCCTCCCTTAGCCCGGCAATGTCATCATCCTGCCTGATAGCCTGCAACAGCGTCTCCAGACAAAGAATGAAAAGGGAAGGAGAGAGGGGGCAACCCTGCCTGGTGCCATTGGCGATGGCGAACGAAGGTGAAAGTATGCCATTGACTCTAACCCTCGCGTGGGGTGAGGAGTACAGGGACAGCACCGCACGGATGAAATGAGGAGGGAATCCAAATTTGCTCAAAGTGGCTTCCATAAACTCCCAATCCACCCTGTCAAATGCCTTCTCGGCATCAGTACTGAGAAGGGTAAGCTGCGTGTTGTTCGCCAGGGAGTATTCTATGGCTTGTAACACCCTATAAGTGCCGTCCCTGCACTCCCGACCCCCACGAAACCGGCCTGCTCACCACCTATCAGTCTCTGGAGTAATGGGTTTATTCGATGAGCCAGAATCTTTGCCCATAATTTAGTGTCTGCATTTAGCAGAGATATGGGCCTATAACTGGATGGAAGAGACAAATCCTTCCCCTCTTTAGGGAGTACTACTATGTGCGCCTCCAAAGCCTGAGTATTCATAGCGGCACCAGAAAGCAAGGCATTAAAATAGTTAACAAGTTGGGGGCCTAAAACCGGGAGAAATTTTTTGTAGTACACTATTGGAAACCCGTCAGGGCCCGGGCTCTTTCCCTGGGGGATGGAGGCGAGGGTTTTCTTAATTTCTTCAAGTGTGACAGGAGTTAATAAAGTATATTTTTCAGATTCTGACAGGGCAGGTAAGGTAAGAGAATCTAAGAAGTCAGCAACTTTCTTTGACCTTTCGTCTATTGCGTCGGGAGATACGCTCGAGCGAATATTGTACAAAGAGCAGTAATATGCAGTGAAAGCTTTAGCAACATCTGAAGTGTCAGAAACTAATGTACCTTCAGCGTTCCGCAGGGAGCTAATGTGTGTTTGCTCTTTGCGCTTTTTAATCAGAGCTGACATTATCTTATTTCCCTTGTCGCCATGGACATACTGTTTATGACGTAGTTTTAAGTAAGCGTTCGTGGCCTTGGCGTTTAAAAGGGTTTTCAGTTCGTTTCTCAATGATAAGAGGAGTTTATGATCCTGAAAAACCTGTGATTTTTTATGTGTACATTCTAATGCTGCAATTTTAGATAGAAGGGAGTTGATGTCCGCAAGACGCTTCTTCTTCAAGAAGGCCCCAATCGAGATCAACTCCCCTCTAATCACAGTTTTGTGGGCTTCCCATATGGAGGCGGGAGATGCCTCTGTGGCCGAGTTGGACTGGAAATAATCTCTAAGTGAGCGTGAGAGAGAATCCATTTGTGAGGGTGTATTGAGAAGCGTAGGGTTCAGCTTCCATGTCCATTCTCGTGAAGCGACCCCGGGCAGTGACAGGGACATAACAATAGGGGCGTGATCAGAGACTGTAATAGCATGGATATCTACCCCGTGCACCTGCTGCAAGTACCTGTCCTGGATAAAGAAGTAGTTGAGCCTCTGATACGATCTGTGTGGGTTAGAATAAAAAGTAAAATCTTTAGCATCTGCATGGACGGACCTCCAGACATCACACAGGTTAAGGTCTCTCAGGCGACTCTGAAGACTCCCCAAAGCACGATATGATATAGCTGATCTCCCCGATGAGGCATCTAAAATAGGATTAAGAGTGAGGTTCAGATCACTACCAATTAACAACACACCTGTATAAATTGCAGAGATATTTCTAACGATCTTGGTGAGCCAGGGTACAGTTTGCTTATTGGGAGCGTATATGTTGCACAAAGTGACCGCCACATTCCCAATTTTACAGCTAAAAAAAATATAGTGACCCTCCGGGTCTGCAACTATACAGGGGTCAGTGAAAGGGACATTCTTATGTATCCCAATACTAACCCCCCTAGAGGAGCTAGTGTGACATGCATGAAACCATTTGGAATAGCTGGATCTGGATAAGTTAGGAACATGCCCTGCTCTAAAGTGGGTTTCTTGGAGTAAAATGATATCAGCCTTATGTCTCCTTAGTATTTGGAATACCCGACTACGCTTAATAGGGTTGTTACACCCGTTCACATTGAATGAGGCTATATTGATAGTCAAGGCCGCCATATCATAAAATTACTAGATAACCGCCCGTACCAGCAAGATATGTCCTCGATAAGACTAACTGAAAGGAAAAGGAACAAACAAACAATACCACAAGGATGTGGACAATAATAAACATAAACTTGGATCGAGTATGAATATGAAGCGCTCTATAACGAGCGTGAGAGGGGGGGAAGTAAGGACTCAAAACCTCTAGCCTGATCTGCCCAAGTTGCCAAGCATTCCAGACAGAAGCACATAGAGTGCAAGTAAGGAAATGGTCTAATCCCGTGCAGGGAAAATATAAGGTCGGCAACAAAAAAGGAGGGGGAAATAAGAACAAGTATGTGGGGAGGCCTGGAGGTAAAACATTAGAAATAATAATGGAAGGAAGAAAAGGAAAAGGGGGGGGGAAGGAAAAAAATAAAAATAAATATATATATATATATATATATATATATATACCCCACATTCAAAAGGGAAGTTACAGGAGGAAAAGGGGAGGGGAAGGAATAAAGTAAGCATATAGCCTAGTACGCAAAGACATAGCATTATGGAGCATTATAACCAATTAGTGTGGGCCGAGAAAACTGGCCCAGGAAACGTGGTCACAGGGATCCGAGTAGAGAGGGGACAACAGGGATGAGGAGAGAGACAAAAAGGGCCTCACCCCCACACCCCCGTCCCCGCCAGTGACCAGCAAGTAGAAAAGAAGAAACTAAAGTGGCCATAAAAAGGGGCCTCAATCGTTAGAGTCCAACCGCGCCATTCTGGGTTTCTTGGGTTTCTGTTTTCCAACGGTGGTCCACAAGTAGGGAGTTGCGGGGTCATGCCGTCTTGCTGGACTGGAAGCCATGACGGAATGTCGATCGGCGGAATCTGTAAGGCATTCCAGAGCGCCGGTAAGTCCTCGGGTGAACGGACCGTAATGCGCCTATTGCCAGATGTGATCTGAACACCGAAAGGGTAAAGCCACTTGTACGGAATCCTGGCTGCGCGCAAAGCCTCTGTAAGGGGCTTCAATACTCTTCTTTTTTGGAGAGTGGAAGGAGCGACATCTTGGAACAGCTGTACCGTGGAGTCTGCAATTTTTACTTCTTCCAATCCCCTGGCCCTGTTTAAGATGGCGTCGGTGTCCCAAAAACTTAACAGGCCGCAAATAATGTCTCTCAGATTATCCGCTGGAAAAGGCTTGGGACGAAGGGATCTGTGTACTCTCTCTACTATGATATTTTTGGCGCGCTCCGCGCCCAGGAGGTAGGTGAATAGATCATGCATGGCCGCAAAGAGATTCTCTTTATCCGCAGCCTCTGGAAGGCCTCTCACACGGATGTTTTTATGGCGGCTGCGATTTTCCTGGTCCTCAATTAATAGCAGGGCCATATTGATAGCTTCTGCATGGGAATCCAGAGTTTTAGCAACGGACGCCGCTTGTGAAAAGAGCGCGTCCTGTGATTGCTCCAGGGCCTCCACCCGATTGCCTATATGGCGAATATCCACTTTGATGGACGACAAGTCCGCAGCGATCGGGGCTAAGGCTCTCTGCAGGGCCATATCAAAATAGTCTTTAGAGAGGGGGTCGGACTCACTCACCCCGTGTTGCGGCCGGCCATCTCCTTCCAGGGGCAGAGAGCATTCTCCCTGAGCAGCTTCCAGTCTGCGATTCGGCGCTTTCGGCGCCATCTTGTCCTCCCTGATGGGAGGATGTGCCGCCCGCTTGTGAACAAATTTCTCCATCTTGCTCTCCGCTCGCTCTTTCGAAAAACCTCCGGCTAGTACTCCTGCACCAGGCTTTGGCTGGATCTTGACCATGGCACGGGAATTAGAGTGCTAAAGTGTCTGAAAGCAGCTTGGTGGCGGGAGCGCTTCTCTCAAGCAGCCGCCATGCAGCACGGTCAGGCTCCGCCCCCTTCACAGCCAATATTAACAAAATAGAAACTGAATTCTTAGATTTGAATATCACTAAAAAAGAAAATAAATATGTATGCCGAACTTTCCAAAAAACAACAGCAAAAAATGGGTATATATTATACTCAAGTTGTCATTTGCCACATTGGCTAATGAAAATACCATTTGGACAATTCCGTCGTATAAAAAGGAATTGCACTGAAGATTCACAATTCCAACAGGAAGCACAAAAACTAAAAGACAAGTTTGTGGAAAAAAGCACTCTTAAAAGGTCAATGAAATACCTAGAGAGACCTTCTTCAGGAAAAAATCCTGAAAAACCCATAAAAAATGATGAGGAAACTAAAGAAAAAAAGAATATGGATTTTAGGATCATAATTCCTTTTTCTTCACAACACAAACAAATTGAATTAATTATAAATAAATGTTGGCACTTGCTATCACAGGGCAAGATAATTGGTCCTTCACTACCTATTAAACCCCAAATCACTTACACAAAAGCACAGAATTTAGGATTAAAAATTGCACCTTCTATTAAGCACAAATCTAAAAATCCGTCCCTCAACAGTTGGATAAGCCTGAAGGGGTTCTGCAGATGTGGAAAATGTCAGGGCTGTAAAATAACTAAATTTCCGAAAAAGACCACTGAAATCAGCTCATCGCAAAATACATTTTCCATGACTATAAATTTTTTTCTTAATTGTAACACCTCTAGTGTAATCTATTTGATCCAATGTCCCTGCGGAAAGCAGTACATTGTTAGAACAAAGCGGTGCATGAAAACTAGAATAAGTGAACATATACGAAATATAAGAAATGGATACATCAAACATTCACTGTCAAAGCACTTTAAAGATTTCCACAATAAAGATCCGAAAGGTATGTTCTTTATGGCATTGCAAAAAATTGATAAACATTGGCGTGGGGGAAAACATATAGAAAAATGTCCAGAGCCAAATCTAGACTCATCTTTGATTTTGGCAGCCTCATCCCAATGGGTTTAAATGCTGAGTTAGAAATTTTCGTGTTTTTGTGATTTTTGGGGTTGTGTGTTTGTCATCCGATGGAGAGTCTCATGGTGGGCTGGTTATCAGCACTGGGACTCTCCCTTGGAGACAAGCACACACCCCCATATCATCATGCAAAATAAAAGCAAAAATAGTGAAAGAATACTTCTATCATATCAAGAATTTATTAATCTGTTGCAAACAAATATATATCCACTGCAATATCTACATTCCACTATGGTATTTAAATTTTTAGATTTCATGTTGTATTCAATTTTATAAGCATTTTTAAAGTTTTTAAAGCATAATATTATTGCTACAATATTTATTTTTTATGGGATAGATTGATCGCAATATGACACACATTGTAACCAAAAAACGCATCAATAGCGGAAAAACCGCAACAGAATCGCAAGTAAAACCGCATGTCTAATAACAGGGTTAAATTCCTGAACTTTTGATTACCAAACCCGCCCTACACCTTTGGGTCATTATGGCGGTCTATAAAATAGTTGGTCCAAAAGTGGGAGATCAGCTGCCACTGAGGAAGGGGTAAGAGGTCCCCGAAACGCGTCTGGCGTAACCAGCTGATAACTCCCACCGGACGAATAAGAGGCCTCTATACAGATGATTTTTTAAAATCCAACAAATAATCGGAGCGCTCCAAATAAGAAGAAAAATTCGGATCCCATTTTCTACATCGAGTTCCCGCGATACTTTGCTGCAAGATACAAGTTTGCTTTCTGACACAGACCACGTGATATGCTGGCGTCCGCCTGAACAGCGTGGAGAGACAAACACAGCAGCAGCTATTATGTCGGGCATGTAATGCCGCATCTTGGGATACGAAAATTCTAATCCACCCAGGAGCAGGTAAGACCTGTATAGGTGGGCATCATAGTACAATTGCTACTTGTTTTCACTACCGTGGATAGAAACAAAGGTCGGGACACTGAATTGCAAATCATTGCTACTATATTCAGGACTGCTCCTTCCATCTAAGGACTTTTTGGGTTACAAGCATCAAGTGATAGTGATATGAACATATTTCATGCAAACTTTTGAACCAACAAATTTAGCCAGTCCTATCAGGAAGTTATCTTTATTTGCATATTTAAGAACCATTGTGCATTTTTTCAATATTTAATGTGTGCCAGCATATACATGTGTGATTGATTGTTTCATGATCTTTTAATAGTCTACAGTATTTTATGGATATTGATTTCGTTATTAAATTGAGTGTGATCACTATATATTGTTCATTTATTTATAACCACACATACAGAGTGCCAGTCCGTAACTTATTAGTAATTTCATATTTTTCTCGGTATGGGTGATACAGATTTTGGACTAGAGCACCTGTTCCCTGTCACATAAGAGTGAGTGATTTGATAGTTCTATTGAGTTTAATATTATTTATTTGCTAAATTAATGGTTTTAATGTAGATTACAGAGTTATTGTCCAGTGTTATTTTTTTGTATTACTATAGTGTATGTTGTTGCCTCATTGTTGGCCCTTTTAATGTTTATGTACATGTTATTGATACATATTCATATTGCTATGTGCGCATATTTACCCTCCTGGAGGGGGCTGGTGATCAACTCCTCTTCCTCCGAGTCCTGAGATGGGGTGGTGCTGGAGGGTACAGCACTTTCCACCTCCTTCACTTCTCCCACATCTGGTGGGGGTCCCTTAATAGGCTGGGAGGGTCCGGCCTCCTCCTCCTCTTCCACCTCTTCCTCCTCAACCTCCACGGCCTCCGCCGATCGCCTTCTCCGAATGGAGGAAATAGGAACTTCTGTGATCACAGAATGTTCAGAGTTTAGATACACAACTCCAAAATCTTAAGAACATTAGATATAAAGAAATTCCAATATGGCAGGATCTATATATAATTGCAGTGGCTGCCAGCTTTATGTCGCATAACTCAATAAAAAATTAACAGTATGAAAAAAGACATCCCCTCCACAGTGTCTTGATGAAACAATAGGGCGAGAGGAGACCCATGAGATGGGATTCTCTCCTGAGTGTATCATAGGATGATCTACTTCTCTACACCAGAGTCGGCTACTTCTTAATCCCATCACTAACACAATAGAACAAAGGGACAAATAAACTAACACATTCATTGGGAGTCTCAGAGCAGAGTTAACCCTTATTGCGTTTATGGATTCACACCATGCAACTTTAATGGGGAATAGGAAAGATGTGGCCTGTAAACTATACCAAAAAATCATGGTTTATAGTTCCCTCTAACCCAAATAGGTCAGAGTGGGGGTCTCCATGTCCTGGGTCCATAGCCCGTAGGAAGGAGGCTAGCCCTCAGAATTCTACTGCAGACACAGTGATGGTTCAGTCCATCACTTGTCTGGCACAAAGCCAACATATCACATCACCCAAAGAACACCATCCCCACAACGAAACATGGTGGTGGCAGCATCATGCTGTGGGGACGTTTTTCAGCAGCCGGGACTGGGAAACTGGTCAGAGTTGAGGGAAACATGGACAGGGATATTTAATCTTGAGCAAAACCTGTCCCACTCTGTGCGTGATCTGAGGCTAGGACGGAGGTTCACCTTCCAGCCGGACAATGACCCCAAACACACGGCTAAAGCAACACTTGGGTGGTTTAAGGAGAAACATGTAAATGTGTGGGAATGGCCTAGTCAAAGCCCAGATCTAAATCCAATAGAAAATCTGTGGTCAGACTTAAAGATTGCTGTTCACAAGCGCAACCATCAAATTGGAAGGAGCAGAATCAGTGTTGCAAGGAGGAATGGGCAAAAACCCCAGTGGTAAGATGTGGGAAGCTCATAGAGACTTATCCAAAGCGACTTGAAGCTGTGATTGATGCAAAAGGTGGCTCTACAAAGTATTGACTTTAGGGGGGTGAATAGTTATGCACATTGACCTTTTCTATAATTTTGTCCTATTAGTTGAATGCTTTACAATTAACCAATTTAAAAGAAGGTCTAAGTTGTGGGCATGTTCTATATATTACATGATAAAAATCCTCAAACAATCCATGTTAATTCCAGGGGGTGAGGCAACAAAAAAAAGAACGAAGTCAAGGGGGGTGAATACTTTTGCTTAGCACTGTATACATTACAGAGTGTTGGCAAAACATCCAAAAGTTATTTACGCATGTACCTGGGCATTTTTCGTCCCGGATTCTATTTATAAACCGGGGCTGTCTTCTCTTCATGTCTGACCATTTTTTTATAATGGCCAGACGGCGGTGTTTTACACCCGTTTTGCGCCACATTTCATAGGCCAGCTCCCGCACAATTCTCTGCTTCTTGGCATGGGACCTGGTGCGGTCATAACCCCGCCCCAACATCCGGTGCAAGAGAAAAATGCAAGCATATAATGGCAATTTTTAACAATAATAGTATTGAAAATAATTTACTCAAGTAAACTGCAAAAAGTATTTAATGCTTTGAGTTGGAAATATTAGATTTAGGATGCCTGCACACAGGCGTGTTTTTTCAAAACTACAGACTGTACAAACACGTCCTGCACAGTGGACAAGCGCACGGCGTCATTTGTTGCTATGACGACGTGCGCTTCCGGCCACCACCGCTGTACTGTGATACACTTGTATAATCTATATAAGTGTATTAATGTAAAGCGGTGGCGGCAAGAAGCGGACGGCATCATAGCGAGCCAGCAACCAATGATGCCATGCACTCGTCGACTCTGCAGGACGGCAGCCCGGGTTTTTACGGTCCGTAGTTCTGAAAAAACACGCCCGTGTGCATGCGGCCTTACTGTTACGGTTAGAAGACGGGATTGTATTACGACTGTAAGTGGGTGGGGTCTGAGCTATCAGAAATTGTCCAGCTAAGCAGAGATGTACCTGTCTAGTGAAGTGACGGTACGGTATGGGGTGTACAGCTGGTTCGCCTCCCCGGGATGCACCCTGGGTAACTCTAAATGAACCAGCAAAAACTGGTGGTCTGACAAAGAAAGCTTCTCCTGAGTCCTGACCAACAGGACACTAATTATAATCCATAGACTTTGTGTGTGCGGTATATAGTGTGTGTGTGCAGTATATAGTGTGTGTGTGTGCGGTATATAGTGTGTGTGCGGTATATAGTGTGTGTCTGCGGTATATAGTGTGTGTCTGCGGTATATAGTGTGTGTCTGTGTGTGTGCGGTATATAGTGTGTGTGTGCGGAATATAGTGTGTGGCATGACAATGGATGTGCAATGTGCATGTTAAATATATTTCTCTGCTTTCCATACAAATATGCTACTAACATAGTGGGTGTGATGTCACAGGAATACATAGGGCAAAAATCAATAATATCTAATGAGACCTTATAAAATGTGAAGTTTTGTGCACTTTAGAAAAATTTGATTCGCTGTAGTTCGCACTGGCGATTTTTTTATAACACTCTTTATGCATATAAAGCGATTGTTCGGACATGCAGGTGAAATGTAATCAAATGCACTACTTTAATGTAAGATTACTTACAGTCACCAGGAGATCTTCCTCTTGGTCGTTGAACTTTGTTCCAACCATCGCATCCATCTAATTGCTAGTCGGTGTAAGCCAGTTGCTGTACGCCACGCCTTCCTAGCGCATGTGCTCTTGTGATAAAAAATTTCCAAAATTTCGCCGACAAAAAAAAGAATGCTCGTCGTTCACAAATTCGCTTAATACTTCGGGTAGGTCGGTGTCCATGTTGTGGGACTATGTGTGAGCATCTACTAAGTATTTTGTGGCTGCAAAAATGACATGGAGGTTTTTCATGTTCGCCTGCCATTAAAATGAATGGGACCCGCCGCGAAACTGCGGTTCGCGAACATTTGAGCGAGTTCGCGAACCGTCCCATCAGATGTTCGTCCATCACTAGACAAGACTATATAAGAGTTGAGTTAAAGAAAAAACAAAAATCATGCAGTCACCTTTATAAAGTTGCTTTATAGACAAACATTTACTATTAACTAGAGTTGAGCGAACACCTGGATGTTCGGGTTCGAGAAGTTCGGCCGAACATCCCGGAAATGTTCGGGTTCGGGATCCGAACCCGATCCGAACTTCGTCCCGAACCCGAACCCCATTGAAGTCAATGGGGACCCGAACTTTTCGGCACTAAAAAGGCTGTAAAACAGCCCAGGAAAGAGCTAGAGGGCTGCAAAAGGCAGCAACATGTAGGTAAATCCCCTGCAAACAAATGTGGATAGGGAAATGAATTAAAATAAAAATTAAATAAATAAAAATTAACCAAAATCAATTGGAGAGAGGTTCCATAGCAGAGAATCTGGCTTCCCGTCACCCACCACTGGAACAGTCCATTCTCAGATATTTAGGCCCCGGCACCCAGGCAGAGGAGAGAGGTCCCGTAACAGAGAATCTGTCTTCATGTCAGCAGAGAATTAGTCTGCATGTCATAGCAGAGAATGAGGCTTCACGTCAGCCACCACTGCAACAGTCCATTGGCATATATTTAGGCCCAGCACACACACAGGCAGAGGAGAGAGGTCCCGTAACAGAGAATCTGGCTTCATGTCAGCAGAGAATCAGTCTGCATGTCATAGCAGAGAATCAGGCTTCACGTCAGCCACCACTGCAACAGTCCATTGTCATAAATTTAGGCCCAGCACCCAGGCAGAGGAGAGAGGTCCCGTAACAGAGAATCTGGCTTCATGTCAGCAGAGAATCAGTCTTCATATCATAGCAGAGAATCAGGCTTCACGTCACCCACCACTGTAAGAGTCAATTTTCATAAATTTAGGCCCAGAACCCAGGCAGAGGAGAAAGGTCCCGTAACAGACAATCTGGCTTCATGTCAGCAGAGAATCAGTCTTCATATCATAGCAGAGAATCAGGCTTCACGTCACCCACCACTGTAAGAGTCAATTTTCATAAATTTAGGCCCAGAACCCAGGCAGAGGAGAAAGGTCCCGTAACAGACAATCTGGCTTCATGTCAGCAGAGAATCAGTCTTCATATCATAGCAGAGAATCAGGCTTCACGTCACCCACCACTGTAAGAGTCAATTTTCATAAATTTAGGCCCAGAACCCAGGCAGAGGAGAAAGGTCCCGTAACAGACAATCTGGCTTCATGTCAGCAGAGAATCAGTCTTCATATCATAGCAGAGAATCAGGCTTCACGTCACCCACCACTGTAAGAGTCAATTTTCATAAATTTAGGCCCAGAACCCAGGCAGAGGAGAAAGGTCCCGTAACAGACAATCTGGCTTCATGTCAGCAGAGAATCAGTCTTCATATCATAGCAGAGAATCAGGCTTCACGTCACCCACCACTGTAAGAGTCAATTTTCATAAATTTAGGCCCAGAACCCAGGTAGAGGAGAAAGGTCCCGTAACAGACAATCTGGCTTCATGACAGCAGAGAATCAGTCTGCATGTCATAGCAGAGAATCAGGCTTCACGTCAGCCACCACTGCAACAGTCCATTGTCATAAATTTAGGCCCAGCACCCAGGCAGAGGAGAGAGGTCCCGTAACAGAGGATCTGGCTTCATGTCAGCAGAGAATCAGTCTGCATGTCATAGCAGAGAATGAGGCTTCACGTCAGCCACCACTGCAACAGTCCATTGGCATATATTTAGGCCCAGCACACACACAGGCAGAGGAGAGAGGTCCCGTAACAGACAATCTGGCTTCATGTCAGCAGAGAATTAGTCTGCATGTCATAGCAGAGAATGAGGCTTCACGTCACCCACCACTGCAACAGTCCATTGGCATATATTCAGGCCCAGCACCCAGGCAGAGGAGAGAGGTCCCGTAACAGAGGATCTGGCTTCATGTCAGCAGAGAATCAGTCTGCATGTCATAGCAGAGAATCAGGCTTCACGTCAGCCACCACTGCAACAGTCCATTGTCATAAATTTAGGCCCAGCACCCAGGCAGAGGAGAGAGGTCCCGTAACAGAGGATCTGGCTTCATGTCAGCAGAGAATCAGTCTGCATGTCATAGCAGAGAATCAGGCTTCACGTCAGCCACCACTGCAACAGTCCATTGTCATAAATTTAGGCCCAGCACCCAGGCAGAGGAGAGAGGTCCCGTAACAGACAATCTGGCTTCATGTCAGCAGAGAATTAGTCTGCATGTCATAGCAGAGAATCAGGCTTCATGTCAGCCACCACTGCAACAGTCCATTGGCATATATTTAGGCCTAGCACACAGGCAGAGGAGAGGTTCATTCAACTTTGGGTAGCATCGCAATATAATGGTAAAATGAAAATAAAAATAGGATTGAATGAGGAAGTGCCCTGGAGTCCAATAATATATGGTTATGGGGAGGTAGTTAATGTCTAATCTGGACAAGGGACGGACAGGTCCTGTGGGATCCATGCCTGGTTCATTTTTATGAACGTCAGCTTGTCCACATTGGCTGTAGACAGGCGGCTGCGTTTGTCTGTAATGACGCCCCCTGCCGTGCTGAATACACGTTCAGACAAAACGCTGGCTGCCGGGCAGGCCAGCACCTCCAAGGCATAAAAGGCTAGCTCTGGCCACGTGGACAATTTAGAGACCCAGAAGTTGAATGGGGCCGAACCATCAGTCAGTACGTGGAGGGGTGTGCACACGTACTGTTCCACCATGTTAGTGAAATGTTGCCTCCTGCTAACACGTTGCGTATCAGGTGGTGGTGCAGTTAGCTGTGGCGTGTTGACAAAAGTTTTCCACATCTCTGCCATGCTAACCCTGCCCTCAGAGGAGCTGGCCGTGACACAGCTGCCTTGGCGACCTCTTGCTCCTCCTCTGCCTTGGCCTTGGGCTTCCACTTGTTCCCCTGTGACATTTGGGAATGCTCTCAGTAGCGCGTCTACCAACGTGCGCTTGTACTCGCGCATCTTCCTATCACGCTCCAGTGCAGGAAGTAAGGTGGGCACATTGTCTTTGTAGCGTGGATCCAGCAGGGTGGCAACCCAGTAGTCCGCACAGGTTAAAATGTGGGCAACTCTGCTGTCGTTGCGCAGGCACTGCAGCATGTAGTCGCTCATGTGTGCCAGGCTGCCCAGGGGTAAGGACAAGCTGTCCTCTGTGGGAGGCGTATCGTCATCGTCCTGCCTTTCCCCCCAGCCACGCACCAGTGATGGACCCGAGCTGCGTTGGGTGCCACCCCGCTGTGACCATGCTTCATCCTCATCCTCCTCCACCTCCTCCTCATCCTCGTCCTCCTCGTCCTCCAGTAGTGGGCCCTGGCTGGCCACATTTGTACCTGGCCTCTGCTGTTGCAAAAAACCTCCCTCTGAGTCACTTCGAAGAGACTGGCCTGAAAGTGCTAAAAATGACCCCTCTTCCTCATCCTCCTCCTCCTCCTCCTGGGCCACCTCCTGTTCCATCATCGCCCTAAGTGTTTTCTCAAGGAGACATAGAAGTGGTATTGTAACGCTGATAACGGTGTCATCGCCACTGGCCATGTTGGTGGAGTACTCGAAACAGCGCAACAGGGCACACAGGTCTCGCATGGAGGCCCAGTCATTGGTGGTGAAGTGGTGCTGTTCTGTAGTGCGACTGACCCGTGCGTGCTGCAGCTGAAACTCCACTATGGCCTGCTGCTGCTCGCACAGTCTGTCCAGCATGTGCAAGGTGGAGTTCCACCTGGTGGGCACGTCGCATATGAGGCGGTGAGCGGGAAGGCCGAAGTTACGCTGTAGCGCAGACAGGCGAGCAGCGGCAGGATGTGAACGCCGGAAGCGCGAACAGACGGCCCGCACTTTATGCAGCAGCTCTGACATGTCGGGGTAGTTGTGAATGAACTTCTGCACCACCAAATTCAGCACATGCGCCAAGCAAGGGATGTGCGTCAAATTGGCTAGTCCCAGAGCTGCAACGAGATTTCGCCCATTATCACACACCACCAGGCCGGGCTTGAGGCTCACCGGCAGCAACCACTCGTCGGTCTGTTGTTCAATACCCCGCCACAACTCCTGTGCGGTGTGGGGCCTGTCCCCCAAACATATGAGTTTCAGAATGGCCTGCTGACGTTTACCCCGGGCTGTGCTGAAGTTGGTGGTGAAGGTGTGTGGCTGACTGGATGAGCAGGTGGAAGAAGAGGAGGAGGAAGCCGAGAAGGAGGAGGTGGCAACAGGAGGCAAAGAATGTTGCCCTGCGATCCTTGGCGGCGGCAGGACGTGCGCCAAACAGCTCTCCGCCTGGGGCCCAGCTGCCACTACATTTACCCAGTGTGCAGTTAGGGAGATATAGCGTCCCTGGCCGTGCTTACTGGTCCACGTATCTGTGGTTAGGTGGACCTTGCTACAGATGGCGTTGCGCAGTGCACACTTGATTTTATCGGATACTTGGTTGTGCAGGGAAGGCACGGCTCTCTTGGAGAAGTAGTGCCGGCTGGGAACAACATACTGTGGGACAGCAAGCGACATGAGCTGTTTGAAGCTGTCTGTGTCCACCAGCCTAAATGACAGCATTTCATAGGCCAGTAGTTTAGAAATGCTGGCATTCAGGGCCAGGGATCGAGGGTGGCTAGGTGGGAATTTACGCTTTCTATCAAATGTTTGTGAGATGGAGAGCTGAACGCTGGCGTGTGACATGGTTGAGACGCTTGGTGACGGAGGTGGTGGTGGTGGTGTTGGTGGTACATCCCCTGTTTGCTGGGCGGCAGGTGCCAACGTTCCTCCAGAGGCGGAGGAAGAGGCCGAGGCGGCAGCAGCAGAATAGGCCGAGGCGGCAGCAGCAGAAGAGGTAGCAGGGGGAGCCTGAGTGACTTCCTTGGTTTTAAGGTGTTTACTCCACTGCAGTTCATGCTTTGCATGCAGGTGCCTGGTCATGCAGGTTGTGCTCAGGTTCAGAACGTTAATGCCTCGCTTCAGGCTCTGATGGCACAGCGTGCAAACCACTCGGGTCTTGTCGTCAGCACATTGTTTGAAGAAGTGCCATGCCAGGGAACTCCTTGAAGCTGCCTTTGGGGTGCTCGGTCCCAGATGGCGGCGGTCAGTAGCAGGCGGAGTCTCTTGGCGGCGGGTGTTCTGCTTTTGCCCACTGCTCCCTCTTTTGCTACGCTGTTGGCTCGGTCTCACCACTGCCTCTTCCTCCGAACTGTGAAAGTCAGTGGCACGACCTTCATTCCATGTGGGGTCTAGGACCTCATCGTCCCCTGCATCGTCTTCCACCCAGTCTTGATCCCTGACCTCCTGTTCAGTCTGCACACTGCAGAAAGACGCAGCAGTTGGCACCTGTGTTTCGTCATCATCAGAGACATGCTGAGGTGGTATTCCCATGTCCTCATCATCAGGAAACATAAGTGGTTGTGCGTCAGTGCATTCTATGTCTTTCACCGCTGGGGAAGGGCTAGGTGGATGCCCTTGGGAAACCCTGCCAGCGGAGTCTTCAAACAGCATAAGAGACTGCTGCATAACTTGAGGCTGAGACAGTTTCCCTGGTATGCATGGGGGTGATGTGACAGACTGATGGGGTTGGTTTTCAGGCGCCATCTGTGCGCTTTCTGCAGAAGACTGGGTGGGAGATAATGTGAACGTGCTGGATCCACTGTCGGCCACCCAATTGACTAATGCCTGTACCTGCTCAGGCCTTACCATCCTTAGAACGGCATTGGGCCCCACCATATATCGCTGTAAATTCTGGCGGCTACTGGGACCTGAGGTAGTTGGTACACTAGGACGTGTGGATGTGGCAGAACGGCCACGTCCTCTCCCAGCACCAGAGGGTCCACTAACACCACCACGACCATGTCCACGTCCGCGTCCCTTACTAGATGTTTTTCTCATTGTTATGGTTCACCACAACAACAAATATATTATTTGGCCCAATGTATTGTATTCAAATTCAGCGGGATATAAATTTGAGGCCTAGTATTTAGGCGCTGGGTGACCGGTATGGATTTAGTGACAGAATTAGACTTGGAAATGCACAGAAGCGTGTGTGTGAAGTTATTCTGAATGACCCAATGTGCACCTTGAATATTATATACCCTTTTTGGGATAGATTTCAAATAGCTCTGATATAGCAGGAACCACTAAATTATGAAATTGCTAAATTGGGAATTGTACTTCAACCCAGAACAAAAAATGTGCTTTGACGGGCACTAAATAACTTTCCCAGCTACAACAGGACAGCGGTAACGAGAGATTTAGAGGGATTTAAATTTGAGGCCTAGTATTTAGGCGCTGGGTGACAGGTATGGGTTTAGTGACAGAATTAGACTTGGAAATACACAGTAGCGGGTGTGTGTGAAGTTATTCTGAATGACCCAATGTGCACCTTCAATATTATATACCCTTTTAGGGATAGATTCCAAATAGCTCTGATATAGCAGGAACCACTAAATTATGAAATTGCTAAATTGGGAATTGTACTTCAACCCAGAACAAAAAATGTGCTTTGACGGACACTAAATATCTTGCCCAGCAACAACAGTACAGCGGTAACGAGAGATTTAGAGGGATTTAAATTTGAGGCCTAGTATTTAGGCGCTGGGTGACAGGTATGGGTTTAGTGACAGAATTAGACTTGGAAATACACAGTAGCGGGTGTGTGTGAAGTTATTCTGAATGACCCAATGTGCACCTTCAATATTATATACCCTTTTTGGGATAGATTTCAAATAGCTCTGATATAGCAGGAACCACTAAATTATGAAATTGCTAAATTGGGAATTGTATTTCAACCCAGAACAAGAAATGTGCTTGAACGGACACTAAATAACTCGCCCAGCTACAGCACTAGGGACAGATTTAGCTGGATATAAATTTGAGGCCTAGTATTTAGGCGCTGGGTGACCGGTATGGATTTAGTGACAGAATTAGACTGGGATATGGCCAAAAAATAAACAGACTATTGCTGGTTAAATGCACTTGGTGTGACAGCTTCACCCTGATGTAGGCTTTAGCCAAAAAACAACCACACCATTGAGGGTTAAATGCACTTGGTGACAGGCGCAGCTTGCCCCTGATTTTGTATATGGCCAAAAAATGAACAGACTATTGCTGGTTAAATGCACTTGGTGTGACAGCTTCACCCTGATGTAGGCTTTAGCCAAAAAACAACCACACCATTGAGGGTTAAATGCACTTGGTGACAGGCGCAGCTTGCCCCTGATTTTGTATATGGCCAAAAAATGAACAGACTATTGCTGGTTAAATGCACTTGGTGTCACAGCTTCACCCTGATGTAGGCTTTAGCCAAAAAACAACCACACCATTGAGGGTTAAATGCACTTGGTGACAGGCGCAGCTTGCCCCTGATTTTGTATATGGCCAAAAAATGAACAGACTATTGCTGGTTAAATGCACTTGGTGTGACAGCTTCACCCTGATGTAGGCTTTAGCCAAAAAACAACCACACCATTGAGGGTTAAATGCACTTGGTCGCAGCTTGTGCTGGCGCACCACAAGACACAAAATGGCCGCCGATCACCCCAGAAAAATGAGACTGACAAACGGTCTGTGCAGCCTAAAAACAGTGAGCAATTGAGGATCAGCAGCTCAATGATCCACAGCTGCAGATCGATCAGTTAATCAAGTCCTTTGGAGGAGTTAATCTGCCTAATCTCGCCCTACTGTCGCAGCCGCAACCTCTCCCTACGCTAATCAGAGCAGAGTGACGGGCGGCGCTATGTGACTCCAGCTTAAATAGAGGCTGGGTCACATGGTGCTCTGGCCAATCACAGCCATGCCAATAGTAGGCATGGCTGTGATGGCCTCTTGGGGCAAGTAGTATGACGCTTGTTGATTGGCTGCTTTGCAGCCTTTCAAAAAGCGCCAAGAAAGCGTCACAAAAGCGCCAAGAAAGCGACGAACACCGAACCCGAACCCGGACTTTTACGAAAATGTCCGGGTTCGGGTCCGTGTCACGGACACCCCAAAATTCGGTACGAACCCGAACTATACAGTTCGAGTTCGCTCATCCCTACTATTAACCCATGTGAAGGATTTCTACTGAGAATACGGAATAAGATTTTGTAAATGCTACATATGCACTTTTTAGCTATATAGCCTTCTGACTGTGTGGATGCAGGGCCTGCGCTTAATATGTGTACAATATATGTGACCCTCTATGAAAATAAATATGGGATCAGCCAAGCAGTAAGTCGTATCCAGGGTGCAGTGACATCAGACTGTTCTGCGGATACTATATCTCCTTATGGAGAGCGCCAAATCAGTGTGAGGAGTCTTATAAGCAAGCCAATGTTCCTCTGGAATTTTGTGAGCAAAGGAGCTCTTAGCAAGGTGTGCAACTGATGCCACCAGATGTAAGGCAGCTATCCTGTAAGTCAATGTTTCACCTTTTGAACAGGCCTTGAGACATGACTTGGAGAATAATTAAGCCAGCACCTCATCTGCAGACAGCTGTTTCGGGGTGATTTCCCCTCATCAGTGCAGAGAATACTGTCTCAACTGGGTTAAAGGCCAAGGTCAGGATTCGGGGGATACTATATCTCTTCTAATTAGCGTGAGGAGTTGGCCTCTCACGCAGGTAAGCCAGTACGTACTCCCTGCTCTACACTGATGAGGGGCAATCACCCTGAAACAGCTGTCTGCAGATGAGATGCTGGCTTGCTAATAGCTCATTTGCATACCTTCATCGCAGACTGTTGCCATGATGTCACGTTCCAAGGAACGAGTCTATAGCAACAGACCATAACAGCCCACCGAATAGTGAGTGCACATTACGTGGTCAGTGTAGATTCACTGCTAGTAGCTGACGATTATTGCGAATTTTCAATAAATTCAGTTGAAGACACTACTTTCCAATGTCTAAGTCAACGAAACCGAGAAGGTCGTTGAGACTTCTGAGAAGTAAGTGTAAAACGAACACCAACCTCCCTGACAACAACTCATCCCCATGTTATCCTATTATTTTAGCCTGTTGTCCATATAATGGCCACCAATAGACGTCTAAGAAAATTCAGACATTACTTCCTTTGTCACAAATGTTTCCATTTTTCTTAGTTGAGACTAAGAGGAAAAGACGTTTGGAGGACTTGGAGAATTTGGAGCCTCCTACAGATCATCGACCTCCTACTAAGTATGATACTAATGAAGGTTCCTGTGTCTATTAATTGTTTTTTTTATTTTTTTTTATGGGACTTTATTTTAGATGTTAAGCTTATTGCAAATGGAAAGGACAATAAGGGTATGTCCACACGAGGTGGAAAATACAACAGAAAAGTCCCTGAGAGCATTAACTGATACTGCAGATTAGAAATCCACCGGTCCGTTCACATTGAAATCTGCAGCATGTCACTATGTCACTTTATGCTGCAGATCTCCACAGATTTCACCCTTTGCAATAAAGAGGCTGAAATCCACAGCCATTTCCACTGCAAAAACACATATAATACATGTGATTTTTGCTCTGGAGCCACAGTGAACTTTTCTTCTGTATTTTCCATCCTGTTTGGACGTACCCTAAAAGATAAAATATAAAACAGACTCCAGCTAAAAACAGCTCCCGCTAATGTTTGAGTTCCTCACCTGCCCATTGTAAAAGTTTTTGTTTGCCGTCTTCATAAGTATAATCCAAATGGAGGTTTCTATATTGTACTGGTGAGATAATCCAAATGGAGGTTTCTATATTGTACTGGTGAGATAATCCAAATGGAGGTTTCTATATTGTACTGGTGAGATAATCCAAATGGAGGTTTCTATATTGTACTGGTGAGATAATCCAAATGGAGGTTTCTTTTTTGTACTGGTGAGATAATCCAAATGGAGGTTTCTTTATTGTACTGGTGAGATAATCCAAATGGAGGTTTCTTTATTGTACTGGTGAGTGGTTATCTACATGATAATAGCCAGATCTGGGATAGCACATGTCAGGCTCCAACTTGCTGCCCCATCTTCAGTCATTTACCTCTCCAGCCTAGATGTCAGTTGGCAGAGGCACCTGCACTGTCATGAGCCAACCTAGCACTGCTTGTGTATGAAAGAATAAAATAATATGTCAAAAGAAAAAGGCTTATTATTGGACCAAACAAAGCATGTTTTTTTTTATATATTTCAAGCCCTTTTATCATTGGTTTCCTTAGTAAAGTCAAATGGATTCTGGAGGTTCCAAATAATAGTAGGGGTTAGGAAAGTTCAAAGGTAACTCTTGGATGTTTTTCAATAACCACCATATTTTACCATCCCTTCACAGACTAGAATTCATGGCCTACCTTGGGCTGATGCCTACAACAACGGCAGAACAGCCATCAGATGATAAGGAGCCAGTGACTACAGAGAAGGAGCCAGAGACTCCTGGAAATGAGTAAGTAAAAAAACATATGTTCTAATGGTTGTTTTTGGCATTTTCATCCTTACAAATGTGTATAAAACATCGGTATTATTCAAATTTAGACCCAAAAACCCAGAAGCAAAGAAGACCCCAGATAGAACGGAGGCAGCAATGGCCTTTGTGGTAACAGGACAAAATAATGCCAAAGTGAACCCACCAGAAGCTAAGAGAAGA